>NC_059107.1:158277070-158462070 GCF_020740685.1 Jaculus jaculus
TTTTGCTTCTCATCACCTTCATGAGCACCTCAGTTAAATTATACTCAGTGAAAGCATAGCATATGCTTCTAGATTTAGAGCTTTTCTAGGCTCAGTGCCAGGTGTGAATGTTTTTTGCTTTACGTTTCTTTTTATATTAATAGACTTAAGTATCGTGAAGTGCTTAAAATCGAGTTAAATTCTCTCTAGTGTATGTGCTTATACATGTTTGTAACAGACATATTTGCCTTCTATTCAAAATTATTTTTTAAAGGTTTATTTATTTGCAAGCAAAGAGAGAGACAACATGAGAGAAGGTATGGGCACACCAGAACCTTTTGCCAATGCAAATGAACTCCAGATTCATGGGCGGCCTTGTGGAGCTGGCTTTACATGGGTACTGGGGAATTGAACCCAGGCCAGCAGGCTTTGCAAGTTAGTGCCCTTAACCACAGGGCTATCTCTCCAGCCCAAGATCTTATCTGTTTTTTTGTTTTTGTTTTTGAGGTAGCATGTCATTCTAGCCCAGGCTGACCTGGAATTTACTACCCAGAAAGACCCTATGTTTAAAAAAAAAAAAAGTGCTGGTCATGGTGGTACATGCCTTTAATCCCAGCACTTGGGAGGCAGAGATAGGAGGATTGCCATAAATTCGAGGCCACCTGAAACTACATAGTGAATTCCAGATCAGCCTGGACTAGAGTGAAATCCTACCCTAAAAAAAAAAAAGTCTTGGTGTGATCTATACCTGGAATCCAAGCCCTCAGGAGGCAGAGGTAGGAGTACAGCAAGGGCAAGGCCTGGTCTGCATATGGCTATCAGAATTCAGTAAGTTAACACATAGTTATACTTCAGGACATAATCAAAACCTGAATAGAAGCTGTACTCCTTTATTTTTCTTTCTTTCTTCCTTTATTTTGTTTATTTATTTTGGTTTTTTGAGGTAGGGTCTCACCACGCCCAGCTTGCATTCCTTTAAACCCAGCACTCAGAAGGCATAGTAGGAGGATCACTGTGAGTTAGAGGCCAGTTTGGGCTGCAGAGTGAGTTCCAGGTCAGCCTGGGCTAAAGTGAGACCCTGCTTCAAAAAAAAAACAAACCAAGCCGGTCATGGTGGTGCAGGCTTTTAATCCCAGTACTTGGGAAGCAGAGGAAGGAGGATCACTGAGAGGTCAAGGCCATCTGAGACTACATACTGAATTACAGATTAGGGTGGGGTAGAGTTAGACCCTATAGGGGGAGGGGAGAAACAGCTGGACAGATGGCTCAGCAGTTAAAGGCACAGACTGAGAAACCTTAATACTCTTAAGTTTGAGTCCCCAGTACCTATGTAGAGCTAGATGCACAAACTGGTGCATGCTTCTGGAGTTTTGATGTGGCAAGAGGCCCTAGTGCCCTGTGCTCGCTCTCTCTCTCTTTTTCTCTGCTCAAAACTAAAATTTTTTAATAAATCCTGAGTAGACATTAGCTGTCATTGTCAATAATTCACTAACTATAGTTTGAAAGCGCCAAATATATTGCGTGTCTTCTACTTGTAAAAAGAAGCGTGTAGCTGTGTGCTATATTAAACTGATTGTAATTCTAGGGCCTTGCACATGTGGCACATCACTGACGTAATATTCCCAGCCCTAAGTAAAGTTTTCTTTGTCTCACGGGGCTGGGCATTGGCTTATGCTAGGCACGTCATCTACCACAGAGCTATGCCCCGCCCTAATTCTAATTTTACTCCTTTTCATATCACACCATTCTGATTCCTACACTAGTGTGGTTTATAGATGCACAATCACTGTCATCCCTTCTCTTCCCTTTGTCCTCTCTTCCACAACTTTAATGTATATAGGGAGAGGATAGATGATGATTGATTGGTTGAGGTATAATGAACTCCCACATACTTATTACTTAACTTAGGTAATTAACTCTTTTATCATCCAAATCCACATTCACAGTCTTTGCCTATATATTTGTGACATACTGTATCAAATTGCAAACTAAGGTCTCTGAGTATAAAGATCTTATTTCTGCCAGATGTGGAGGCACACACCTTTAATCCCAGCAATTGGGAGGCAGGGGTAGGAGGATTACCATGAGTTCAAGGCCACCCTGAGACTCCATAGTGAATTCCAGGTCAGCCTGCACTAGAGCAAGACTCTACCTCACCAGGGTTGGGTGGGGAGGATCTTATTTCTGTTTCTTAACTGATATAAAGGAAGGGTGTTTTTTGTTTTTGTTTTTTCAAGGAAAGGTCTAACTGGAGCCCAGGCTGACCTGGAACTCATAGCAATCCTACCTCTGCCTTCACTACTGTAAATAAATGTATAAATATCATGAAAACCTTTTAGATCTATTGTTTCATTGCATTCTCTTTGTTCTTCCTTCAGGATGTATGCCATGTTTTCAGCGAGGATACTCCCTCCAGCCTGTGCCAGAGAGGAAGATTCCAAACCGATACTTAGGCCAGCCTAGCCCAGTTACCCACCCACACCTCCTCAAACCAGGTAAGACCTTTCAGCTCTAACAACTCCAGCTGTCTTTCCATTAGATGCTATCTAAAATAACACTGTGCATTAAAACTTTTTGCCTGATGTATTTTGAATTTATGACTATAACCACTAGCCATGTATCAAAATCACACTGTTAATATTGCTGATGTGATTGGGGACTAAAGTTTAAATTAATTCAAATTTAAATTTAAACAGCTTCATGTAACTCCCGGTGCTGTCTTGACAGTCAATCTAGAACAAAAGATACAATAAACTTCATAATTTAGAATTGCTAGTATACATGTTTGGCACTGAAGACATTCAACCAGAGATCCAGAGGCTCCTAAGGGCCCATCACTGAAGGTCTATAGACTTTAAAACAAACCCTACATGGCCCTGGGGATTTTGTGGAAAAGAGGGTGGGAAGATTGTTAGAGCCACAAGTTGGGACACTATGCACAGAGACATTGCCCCTTCCCCATAACTGACGCTGTCCCACACTGCCCGACCCACAGCCAATGGAGATGACTAGCATCCCCAAGGAGGAGGGCACCTTTGGAGGGGGACAGGGGTGAGGGAAAGGATGGTGCCAACATGTGCTGTTCACATACTGAGTACGTCCATAACTAATTAAAAACAAAAAAAGAAAGCCGGGCGTGGTGACACACGCCTTTAAATCCCAGCACACGGACGCAGAAGTAGGATCAAGTGAGTTCAAGGCTACCTTGAGAATACATAGTGAATTCCAGGCCAGCCTGAGCTAAAGTGAAACCCTACCTCGAAAAACAAAAAAGGGGGGGAGGGACAAATAGGGAGAGGAAAATAAACTTTTTATTTTTTTTATTTTTTAGGGAAAAAAAACTTTCTTAGAAAGCTGATAGAAAATTGATAAAGGTGTGTTTCACTGATTTTTTTTATTTCCCCTTCTGTAAAATCCCAAAATAGCTGCTAAAGACATGCTATCATTATTGCTCAAATTTAAAATTGAAAGGTATTCTTATTTTTTAAGAAATCATTCTCAGGGCCAGGCATGGTGGCACATAATTTTAATCCCGGCAGTCAAGGAGCCAAGATAGGAAGATTGCTGTGAGTTCGAAGCTAGCCTGAGACTATGTAGTGAATTCCAGGTCAGCCTTAGCTAGAGCACGACGCTACCTCAAAAAAGCGGACCTGGAGAGGTAGCTTAGCTGTAAAGGCACTTGCCTGCAAAGCCAAAGGACCTAGGTTTGATTCCCCAGGACCCATATAAAGCCAGATGCACAAGGTGGCACATGCATCTAGAGTTCATTTACAGTGACTAGAGGTCCTGGCATACCCATTTGCATTCTGCCTGTCTGTCTGTTTCTCTCTCTTTCTCTCTCTCTGCCTCTTTCTCTCTTCCTCTAAATAAATAAAAATAAAATATTAACAAAATAATTATTTTAAAAAGGCATTCTCACGTATGAACTATGACCATACTATCAACCCAAAGAGGTAGGTCAGTAAAAACCAAAGCATTGTAGGACAGTCAGGCTTGTGAGGAAAGTTTAACCATTCCTTCTACCTTGGGATGTTAAATCTATATTTATGTATATCACTATGAAAGCACTGTATTATTAATATAAATTCCTTTAGAAATATGTTACTCTTTCACTGTCTCCACTCAGTGAATGATACCAGTATGTCTCAGTGAGGACTTCCTTTTGCTGACTGGAATTCCTGCTGGAAAGCCTGCTGAGACTCAGGAAATGCAGCTCACCACTGAAACACACGAGAAATCAGAGTTTTCAAAGCTGTAAGGTAAGCATAATAGTAATCCAGTTAATATAAATTTGAGCATTTCTTTATTGTATCAATCTACCTATAGCCACTATTTAAAAAAAAAAAAAGTAGAATTGGTATTTTTGCCAGCTTTGAAAATTATTGATTTCTTGTGGTGAAATACTTTTATGTGGTGAGTTGCATTTTCCATGCCTTGAATCTGTGATCTCATTAAGATAATTCCTTAGAATTTAGGTTGCAGGGGCTGGAGAGATGGCTTAGCAGTTAAGCGCTTGCCTGTGAAGCCTAAGGACCCCAGTTCGAGGTTCGATTCCCTAGGACCCACGTTAGCCAGATGCACAAGGGAGTACATGCATCTGGAGTTCGTTTGCAGTGGCTGGAGGCCCTGGCGTGCCCATTCTCTCTCTCTGTGCCTCTTTCTCTGTCTGTCACTTAATAAATAAATAAACATAAAACAAAAAAATTTAACGCCAGGTGTGGTGGCACATGCCTTTAATCCCAGCACTCAGGAGGCAGAGGTAGGAGGATCGCCATGAGTTTGAGGCCACCCTGAGACTACAGAGTAAATTCCAGGTCAGCCTGAGCTAGAGTGAAAGCCTACCTCGAAAAACCAAACAAACAAACAAAAACAAAAAATTTAGGTTGTGTTGTTGTGTATATGACAGCTATACTTATAAAGGATTATAAATAAATATGTACAAATAAATGTTGATGTATATTTTATTTGTGTGGTTGCTTGTTTTGCTGTGGAAGAAAAGGGATGCCTGTCTTAATTTTTGTTTCTTAGGTAGAGGATTTTGGACTTCAGGACAGGTGAGAAGAGGCAGAAGTAAGACAGCACTAGAGAATGTGGCTCAGTTGGTGGTGTGCTTGCCTAGCATGCATGAAACTCTGGGTTCTAGTCCCAGCACTGGATAAACCAGGCATGGTAGCACACACCTATAGTCCTAGCACTTGGGAAGTAGAGGCAGGGGACTAGGAGTATAAAGCAATCCTCAGCTTTATAGTGTATTTGAGGCTAGCCTTGGGATACAAGAGACCCTGTCTCAAAAATAGAAACAAAAAGCCGGGCGTGGTGGCGCACGCCTTTAATCCCAGCACTTGGGAGGCAGAGGTAGGAAGATCACCAAGAGTTCAAGGCCACCCTGAGACTACATAGTTAATTCTAGGTCAGCCTGTACCAGAGTGAGACTCTACCTCGAAAAACCAAAAAAAAAAAAAAAACCAGAAGAACCAACAAAATAGAGTCATCAATGTTTTAAGCTTTAGGGGAACCACTGGTAGGTATATCATTAGGCAAACAGAAATTGAAAGGTGGGGGGGAGTAGCCAAAACATTAATCATTTACCTTTTCCTATCTAAAGAGTTAAAACTTAAGCCGGGCGTGATGGCGCACGCCTTTAATCCCAGCACTCGGGAGGCAGAGGTAAGAGGATTGTCGTGAGTTTGAGGCCACCCTGAGACTACATAGTGAATTCCAGGTCAGCCTGAGCCAGAGTGAGACCCTGCCTCGAAAAACAAAAAAAAAAAACTTGTGGAAGTATTAAAATAATTGTGAGGTGGGAGGTATATTTTTATGAAAAAGTATAAGCATATTGTATATGAAGCCTAAGGACCGAGGCTTAATTCCCCAGTACCCACATAAGCCAGATGCACAAGGTGGTGCATGCATCTGGAGTTCGTTTGCAGTGTCTGGAGCCCAGGCACACCTATTCCCTCTATCTTCCTCTCTCACACACACACTTGCTCGCTCTCTAACAAATAAACATTTTAAAAAGTAAAATAAGCCAAGTGTGGTGGCACACACCTTTAATCCCAACACTTGGGAGGCAGAGGGAGGATGATCACTGAATTCAAGGCCAGCCTGGGACTACAGAGTGAATTCCATGTCAAACCTAAGCTGCAGTGAATCCCTACCTCGGAAAAAAAAAAAAAGAAGAAGAAAAGAAAAGAATAGGAGCTGAAGAGATGGCTTAGTGGTTAAGATGCTTGCCTGCAAAGGGTAAGGACTCAGGCTCAACTCTCCAGTACCCACATAAGCCAGATGTAAAAGGTGGCGCATGCATCTGGAGTTCATTTGCTGTGGCTAGAGGCCCTTGTGCACCCATTATCTCTCTCAAACAAATAAAGATAATATTAAAAGGAAAAAAAGGAATAAAACAATCCAAAAAAAGAAGAATCTCGAATGGAACATATTATGTGGGTTTTAAAGAATTTACTGAAGGTTTTTCTTACACATCATAAGCACCAGATAGGAAGAATAATATACTAAAGTTTTCTGTTCTGTAGTTTTTAAAATTTAAATTCAAGGCCCATTTTTTTCTGTTAATAACTTCACCAAGATTTTTTCTTTTATGACTTTTTTTTAATGTTTTTATTTTTATTTATTTATTTGAGAGCGATAGACAGGGAGAGAGAGAATAGGCATGCCAGGGCCTCCAGCCACTGCAAACGAACTCCAGATGCATGCACCCCCTTGTGCATCTGGCTAACATGGGTCCTGGGGAATTGAGCCTTGAACCGGGGTCCTTAGGCTTCACAGGCAAACGCCTAACTACTAAGCCATCTCTCCAGCCCAAGGGTTGTTTTTTTTTAAAGACAAGATCTCCCCTATGTAGTTCTGGCTGGCCTAGAATTAATGAATAATTGTGCTGCCTAAGCTCCCCAAGTGCTGAGATTACAGGACTGTGCCACCACCCCTGCTCATCTTGTTTTTAATAAAATAACATTTTCTCATCTATGTACATATGGTATACCTAGCAATATTTTTAAGAATTGAAAAGAATTGGGGGAAAAAATGCTTGTGCCAGGCATGGTGATGCACACCTTTAACCCCAGCACTCGGAAGGCAAAGGTAGGAGAAGGATCACTGAGTTATAGGCCAGCCTGAAACTACATAGTGAATTCCACGTCAGCCTGGGCCAGAGCAAGATACTACCGGGAAGGGGCGAGGATGGAAGCACTACATGCTTGTGTTGATTATGGTTTTATTCTGTCTTACTGAATTACACTGATTGATTTAGTTTTCTGCTGCTGAGAATCAGACCCCGGGCCCCATCTACACTAAGCAGTGCACTACCATTTGAGCCAAATCACTTGACCCTGAATTCAATAAAGACTATCTATGAGGCTGGAGAGATGACTTAGCGGTTAAGTGCTTGTCTGTGAAGCCTATGGACCCCGGTTCGAGGCTCAGTTCCCCAGGACCCACATAAGCCAGATGCACAAGGGGTTGCATGAGTTTGGAGTTCATTTACAGTGGCTGGAGGCCCTGGCGCACCCATTCTCTCTATATATATATCGGCCTTTTTCTGTCTCTCTGTCACTCTCAAATAAATAAATAAAAGTAAACAAAATTATTTAAAAAAAAAAAGAAATGTTCTTTAAAAAAAGACTATCTTTAAAAAAAGACTATCTATGGTCATTATATTTATAAGTTTATAGATGAATAAACTGTAGTTGTTACTTATATGTCTAATTCATGTTGGCACCTTTTTGAGTATGCCATTATACTAGCACATAAAAGTTATATACAGGGCTGGAGAGATGGCTTAGCGGTTATGTGCTTGCCTGTGAAGCCTAAGGACCCCGGTTCGAGGCTCAGTTCCCCAGGTCCCACGTTAGCCATATGCACAAGGGGGCGCACGCGTCTGGAGATCGTTTGCAGAGGCTGGAAGCCCTGGAGCGCCCATTCTCTCTCTTTCTCTCCCTCTATCTGTCTTTCTCTCTGTGTCTGTCGCTCTCAAATAAATAAATAAATAAAATTTTTAAAAAAGTTGTAAAAAAAAGTTATATACAATGTCATTTAGCGGAGAATTGTACAAAATTAGTTTATAAGAGCTAGGGGCTTTATCCCCTCCTGCTTTCGCATAGACAGGAGCTCTTTGTATTTTCTCCTCTTTCCCTCTCTTAATCTAATAAAGTCCCTCCAGACATTAAAAACAGCAGGGTTTCTGGGCTGGACAGATGGCACAGTACTTGAGGGACTTGCCTGCAAAACCTAATGACCCGGGATCAACTCCCTAGTACCCGCATAAAACCAGATACACAAAATGACACATATCTGGAGTTCATTTGAGGCACCTAGAAGCCCTGGTGCATCCATTCTCCTCACTCTCATTTTCTTTCTCCTTGGATATGAAGAACAAGAGACTCCTGTATAGTCAAAACTCAGTCATGTGTGGGAGAAAACCAAAGAGCCTCTAAGACTTTAATGCAAATAACAACTTGGAGGTGGATAGTTGGTTATCCATGTAAAGCTTACTGTTCTAAAGTCCTACCTGGCGTTAGGTTACCAAAATGAGAGCATTTCGGAGTAAAATTCCTATTCATTTTTGTTTGTTGTTCTCTTGGTTTGGGGGACTTTTTTTGGGGGGGGCGGTTTTGAGGTAGGGTTTCACTCTAGCTAACTCAGGCTGGCCTGGAATTCACTATGTAGTCTCAGGGTGGCCTCAAACTCAGGGTGATCCTACCTCTGCCTTGGGATTAAAGGCATGTACCACCACACCCGGTTGTTTTTGTTTTTGTTTTTTTTTTTTTTTTTTTTTTTTTTGGTTTTTCGAGGTAGGGTCTCACTCTGGTCCAGGCTGACCTGGAATTAACTCTGTCATCTCAGGGTGGCCTTGAACTCATGGCAATCCTCCTACCTCTGCCTCCCGAGTGCTGGGATTAAAGGCGTGCGCCACTACTCCCGGCATGTTTTTGTTTTTTTAAATGTAGACGTGGCTGCTGTCTTCCTTATGCTATAGCATGAGGGTAGCCTTAAGCTCCTAATTCTCTTGTTTCCTCCTCCGGTGTGCTGGGTATCACCATGCCTGGCTCTTTTATTTGTTGTTTTGTTGTGTGCTACCACACTTGGCAAGTATAAGTCATTCGTGTGTGTGTGTACATTTTTTTTTTTTTTTTAATTTGAGAAAGGGGGAGAGAGAGAAAAAATGGGCTTGCCAGGGCCTGTAGCCACTGCAGGACTCCAGGTGCATGCACCCCCTTGTGCATCTGGCTTACATGGGTCCTGGAAAGTTGAACCGGGATCCTTTGGCTTTGCAGGTAAATGCCTTAACCACTAAGCCATCTCTCCAGCTCCCAAGTTCTTTATTTTAGTAATAATTGTAGCTAATTCTTGTAATAATGTTTACTGGTCTAAGTGTTTTATTAACTTAATTCTCCTGCCAACTTTATGAAATGAGTGCTGCTATTTCTGTTTTACAGATGAGGAAACTGAGGTTCAGAATTTAGTAGCTCTTCCTCTGCTACTCAGTAATTTGCTAAAGCTGTGATTCCAACCCCCACAGTCTGCCAGAGAGTCTGTACTCTTTTATTTTTTTTTTTAATTAATTTATTTATTTGAGAGCAACAGACACAGAGAGAAAAAGAGAGAGAGAATGGGCGCGCCAGGGCTTCCAGCCTCTGCAAACAAACTCCAGACGCGTGCGCCCCCTTGTGCATCTGGCGAATGTGGGACCTGGGGAACCGAGCCTCGAACCGGGGTCCTTAGGCTTCACAGGCAAGCGCTTAACCACTAAGCCATCTCTCCAGCCCATTATTTTTTTTTCTTTTCATAGTGGGGAGGAATGAAGCCTAGGCCCTCACGCATGCTAAGCAAGTACTGTACCACTGAGCTACATAAATCCCTAGCCCCAGAGTCCACACTCTTTAACCACAAAACAGTGTATAAACTTGGGCCACATACTACTAATCTGGGAAGGTTTTGTTGTTGTTTTAGTGTGTCTGTCTATCTGTCTCTCTCTCTCTTTATGTGTGTGTGTGTGTGTGTGTGTGTGTGTGTGTGTGTGTGTGTGTCTATCCCCCTCCCCCAGGTAGAGTCTTACTCTAGTTCAGGCTGACCTGGAATTCACTGTGTATTCTCAGGGTATCCTTGAACTCATGGCACTCCTCCTACCTCTGCCTCCCAAGAGCTGGGATTCAAGGTGTGCACCACCAAGCCACGGGTACTCTCGTTATATTTATCATAAGAAGAAATCCAACTGAGCTTGAGAGCAGGGTGGTTTTTGTTTCTCTTTTTGGTAGTGCTCAGTATTGCACCCAAGATTTGGTTCATGCTACAGTTAACATTCTACACAGCTACGTTCCCAGCCTTGAGAAAAATTTTACTATAAAAAAATTTAGAAAGTGCTATGCTGTTCTTTTTCTGAAGTAAAATATGTGTGTTGAGTTGCACAGATCTACAGATCAGTAGGTTTTGACAAAGGCAAACACCATAATAATGCACGCGTTTAGTCACAGTATAAAACATTTTCAAGGTAGGCATGGTAGCACACAACCATAATTCCAGCCAGGACTTGGGAGGCAGACGCAGAAGGATCAGAAGTTCAAAGTCATCCTCAGCTACACAGTAATTTTTAGGATAGCCTGAGTTATATGAAATGTTTCAAAGAAGAAAAATGTTTTAGTATTTTTTCATTGCTCCAAAAATTCTCCTCATGCACTCCTGAGACCCCAGTGAATCCCCACTTCCATAGCACCCACTTCTCTGTATTCTGGATCATTTTGCCTATTGATGATGTGCTTTAGGTTGGGTTTGTTTTGCTGAACATGTACAGATTTAGAATTTTTTTTTAATTTTATTTATTTATTTGAGAGAGAGAGAGGAAGAATTGGAGTGCCAGGGCCTCCAGCCACTGCTAACAAACTCCAGACACATGCACCTCATTATGCATCTGGCTTACATGGGTCCTTGAGAGTTAAACTGGGATCCTCTGGCTTTACAGGCAAACACCTTAACTGCTAAGCCATCTCTCTAGCCCTGGATTATTTTTATTTGGTCATTTCACTTTGTCAGAGAGGCCCATTTTTACATTATGAAGGAAGCATTATTTTCTCTTTCTCCTTGTTCTTTGTATGGTAAGAGATCCATTCATCAATTACCTCTTTGTATACAATAAAACTACCTAAATCTGGGCTTGATGGCACACACCTTTAATCCCAGCACTCAGGAGGTAGGAGGATTGCCATGAGTTCGAGGCCACCCTGAGACTACATAGTGAATTCCAGGTCAGCCTGAGCTAGAGTGAGACCCTACCTTGAAAAACCAAACATATAAAATAAAATAAAACTACCTAATATTAAACAGTTATTGGCCCAGGCATGGTGACACATGCCTCTAATTAGCACTCAAGAGGCCAAGAAAGGAGGATTGCCATAGTTTGAGGACACCCTGAAACTACTTAGTGAATTTCAAGTTAGCCTGGGCTACAGTGAGACCCTACGGGGGGGGGGGGGGGGGGGAAGTTCTTGGAAAATCAGACCACATTATAACCCCAGCCTAGTTTGAGGAAATAATTAAAATACATACCTAGATTTCAATAAAAATATGCATCTTTCCATCCAATTCCAGTCTCTATTATACATTCCTCTGGATTTTCTGCTTGACTGACAGAAATGAAGAACATTCTTCGTGTTTTCTGGACAGGCCCAATCCTAAATCTCCTAGAACAACTTCCCTTCTTGGCTGCAGAATTTCATGTTGATGGTGAGGCTGCTGTTGGCAGAATGTAGCTTATGCCGGCTAGTCTCTTGATTGTTTCAATAAGCTCGTTAGAATAGCCTCTCTGTCCTTAATTGATTCTGCATGATAAATGCTGACTTTAATCCTTAGTAATTCACAGTTGACTCAGAGCCAGAATACCATGCAGATAAGTTATATCAAAACAAAGTAGGCTACATTGACTATAATGGTTGGTTCTGTGATCAAAGGCCACTGCAACTGCCAAGCTGACTTCTAGAGTTTAAGGTTCATTGCTTCAGTGCCCTTTGGCTTTTCCTCTGGTTCAAATGAAATGATATCTTTTACTGGATAAGGGTAAGTTTTCTGTTGTGATGGAGTTATTTTATTACTTTATGACACTGAGATTTTTGGAAACTTGGAAGCACTTAGCTAATGATCACAGAGACAATGTTGATGATTACTAGACCTAGGAAAATACAACCAGTGTTTTATTTTTTTTTAATATTTTATTTACTGGAGAAGGCAGGGGGCTAGGTAGAATGGACACACCAGAGCCTCTAGCCACTGCAAACGAAGTCTAGACACATGTGCCACCTTGTGCATCTGGCTTACATGGGTCCTGGTGAATCATACCTGGGTCCTTAGGCTTTATGGGCAAACAACTTAACCACTAAGCCATCTCTCAAGCTCCCCCCCTTTTTTTTAAATGAGAGAAAGACCTGGCACGCCAAGGTCTGCAGTCATTGTAATTGAACTCCAGACACATACACCAACAACCTTAACCACTGAGCTATGTCTTCAGCCCTCTTTTTCTTTTTCTTTTTGTTG
The DNA here is from genome assembly GCF_020740685.1 of Jaculus jaculus. Taxonomy (NCBI): domain Eukaryota; kingdom Metazoa; phylum Chordata; class Mammalia; order Rodentia; family Dipodidae; genus Jaculus; species Jaculus jaculus. Next base: position 158,289,584 of record NC_059107.1, read on the forward strand.
TTTTATTTTATTTATTTATTTTTTTCAAGGTAGGGTCTCATTCTAGCTCAGGCTGACCTGGAATTCACTGTGTAGTCTCAGGGTGGCCTTAAACTCATGGTGATCCTCCCACCTCTGGCTCCCAAGTGCTGAGATTAAAGGCGTGTGCCACCATGCCCGGCTTTTTTTTTTTTTTTTAATGTGTGAGAGAGAGATTGCGAGTATAGGCATATCAGAGCCCCTTGCCCCTACACACTAATTCCAGACCCATGTGTCCCTTTGTGCATCTGGCTCCACATGGGAACCAGGGAGTTGAACCCAGGCCATCAGGCTTTATAAGCAATTGCTTTTAACTGCTGAGCCATCTCCCTAGTCCCCTGACATTTTCATTACAAAATAATTAAAACTTTATACATAGATTGTAGCTGTGAAAGAACACAAAGCAAATGTTGGGAAAATAAAAAGATGAAAAAGGAAAGGTCAGATGACTCACCAGTTATAATCAGCCTGAGATTTTTGAAAGAGTCTTTACTACTTGGGTAAATTAGGAAATTTCCAGTGTTGGGTAACAGTGGCAGACTTAACATGAATAGTTTTAAGCATATCAAGCTGTCTCCTTTAGCTGTGGTACAAAGTTCAATACTCTGCCCATGAGCTCTAAAGGACTCTGTCTGAGCTAGCTCAGTCTTAAGAAGAAGGAAAAAAAAAAAAAGTGGGTATGACCTCTTTCCCAGACTACATTGTCATTGATTTGCCTGATTCCAACTAGCCTCTAAGGCCCTAAGTTATCTAGCTCTTATTTATTACCAATTTCATCAGTAAAAGTGAAAAGGGTTTCTATTGCACATGTTGAAAACATTAAATAAAAACATTTTATTAATAGGATGCAAACTATAGGACTTTCTGAAATTTGTTTCACACAAGGAACTAAAGCCAATCAATTCCAAAATACTCATAAAGATAAGTTACAGGCTGGAGAGATGCTTCATTGGCTAAGGCATTTGCCTACAAAGCCTAATGACCTGAGTTTTTTTCCCCAGTCCACACATAAAGCCCACATGCACATTGGTGCATGCATCTGGAGTTTGCAGAGGTTGGAAGCCCTGCAGTTCTCATTCTCTCTCTCTCCTCTCTTCTCTTCACCCTCCACTCTTCTCTCTCTATCTCTTTTCTCTCTGCTTACAAATAAATAAAAATATTTTTTTTTAAAAATCTGGCTCTGGGGCTGGAGATATGGCTTAATTGTTAAGGCACTTGCCTGCGAAGCCTAAGGGCCCAGGTTCAATTCTCCAGGTCCATGTAAACCAGATGCACATGGTGGCGCATGCATCTGGAGTTCCTTGCAGTGGCTACAAGCCCTAGCACATCCATTCTCTCTCTGTCCCCCTCTCTATGTCTCAAGTAAAAATAAAAAAAGTATTTAAAAAAAAATCTGGCTCTGTCTGTCTGATCACTTGGGAACTTCAAGCTGTGGGTGAGGTTTTCCCTCAGCTGGGCCCCTAGCCCTTACTCTCCACATGGGTTCTTTACCCCTTTCAGCTCCCCGCATAGCAGGAGCTCCTTGAACTTTTTCTTTTTTTTTTTTAAATTTTTTATTTATTTATTTGAGAGCGACAGACACAGAGAGAAAGACAGATAGAGGGAGAGAGAGAGAATGGGCACGCCAGGGCTTCCAGCCTCTGCAAATGAACTCCAGACACGTGCGCCCCCTTGTGCATCTGTCTAACGTGGGACCTGGGGAACCGAGCCTTGAACCGGGGTCCTTAGGCTTCACAGGCAAGCGGTTAACCGCTAAGCCATCTCTCCAGCCCTTGAACTTTTTCTTTCCATGCTTTTTCCCCCAGGCCCTCCATGTGGGATCTCTAGCCACATGAGTGCCTTTCCATGGCCCTACTTCCCTCAATAAATATAAGAATTTAATTTAAAAAAAAATTAAAAATCTGGGCCAGGGCTGGAGAGATGGCTGAGCAGTTAAAGTGCTTGCTTGTAAAGCCAAAAGATCCAGGTTCTGTTCTCCAGGACCCACGTAAGCCAGATACACAAAGTAGCACATGTGTTCGGAGTTCATTGGCAGTGGCTAGAGGCCCTGATGCGGTCATCTTCTCTTCCTCCCTCTCTCTCTCCCTCTCTCCCTCCTCTCTCTCTCTAATAAACAAATATTTTTTAAAAAGAAGATATGAGGGCCAGGCGTGCTGGTGCACACCTTTAATCCCAGCACTCGGGAGACAGAGGTAGGAGGATCGCTGTGAGTTCGAGGCCATCCTGAGAATACAGAGTAAATTCCAGGTCAGCCTGGGCTAGAGTGAAACCCTACTTCAAAAAAAAAAGTGTGATTCAGAGCTGGAGAGATAGCTCAAAGGTTTCACTTGCCTGCAAAGCCTTACGACCTGGGATCAATTCCCCAGTACCCACATAAAGTCACATGCACAGAGATGCATCTGGAGTTCATTTGCAGCAGCTAGAGTTCCTGGCACACCCATTCTCTCTGTCTATCTCACTTCTGTATCTGTCTGTCTGCCTCCCTCCATCCATCCCTCCCCTCCCCTCTCCTTGCAAATAAGTAAGTTTTTTAAAGTGTCATTCAGCCAGGCTTGGTGGCATACACCTTTAATCCCACACTTGGGAGGGAGGCTGAGGTAGGAGGATCACTGAGTTTGAGGCCAGCCTGGGACTACAGAGTGCCAGGTCAGCCTGGGCTAGAGACCCTACTTCAACCTCCCTGCCCCCAAATTTAAATTTTAAAAAATTGCTGGGTATGGTGTCATAAGCCTTTAATCCCAATACTCTGGGAGGCAGAGTTAAGAGTTCAAGGTCACCCCGAGACCCTGAGTGAATTCAGGTCAGCCTGAGCTAGGTTGGGGGGCGGGGGGGGGGGACAAACAAGAACAAAAGTCTGTTATAAAAGTGTTTCTGTATATTTATTTTTGTTTGTAACTTTTTTCCCACATAGTACTACTTCAGAGTTATATTTCCATAGGAGACTAGCTACCACAGAAAAAAATTCAGTAGCACCATAGAGTTATTGTATAGATTAAGTAAATTGATGCATTTAAATTGGGCGTGTCTTTAATTAAATTGGTGCATGTCTTTAATCCCAGCACTTGGGAGACAGGTAGGATTGCCGTGAGTTCAAGGCCACCCTGAGAATGCATAGTGAATTCCAGGACAGCCTGAGCTAGAGTGAGACTCTACTTTAAAGAAAAATAAATGCATTTAAATAAGAGTGGTTACATACATATAGCAAGCATTCAGTAAATACTAGATATTGTTTCACTATTGTCAAGTGAAGGCTGAGTGGATACAACTTGGGTAAGCAATTTTTTTTTAGTGAGTTTCTTGCTTTGGAACTAACTTTGAGAGTTACACAGTTTCAGCTTCATAAAGATTCAGTTACTTATCAATATACAACTTTAATAACCCTTTCTTAATAATGGGACTTTGTGTATTTGGTTGATAGATTGCTGTGCTTTGAGATGGGTTTAAGGGAATCTGAAACCTTTGAGGTTTTATATCAAAAGTTTGTATCCATAGCTTTCAAAAGATTTGCTAAGGTTGGTCCTCATGATTCATCAGGTTTAATTTTCATGGCAGCCCCAGCAGATGGATAATATTGGTAAGGCTTTTAGTGGATGCAAAGATGGCCCTCAAGGAGGCCAGCCTGGGACTGTGTGTGCCTGGTCATTATAAATACAAGGAGCAGTGCAAGTTCAGAGAGCAAAGGAAAAGTCTCACTAGAAAGACAGGTTATTAAGAAAGCTGCCAGCCTTGGATGAAGTTTTCCAGGACTGTGAGGAGCCTAGTTGGAGGAGAGGAATTGGAACTCCAGAGACTTGTCGCTGGTTAGAATTATCAGACTTGGAAATTTGTCACTGACTAGAGCTGTTGACTTGAAGCTGCAGACTTTGGTGTTTACCCTGGTTATTTTAAATCTTGTATTGGTTGAATATATCTTTGCTATAGCCCCCCACCAAAAAAAAAAGACAGATTATGCCACAGGAATTCAGAAGAGGAAATTCATTATAGATCTTGAAATTTTGGAAATTTTTTTGTCATTAAACTACTATGTTAAAACTACAGGTCTTTTAATAATAGATATTTAACAAATGTCCATTCTATTCCAGTTACCATTCTGTACCTTAATACAAGGCTGAACAGATAAAAATTTTATGTCCATGAAGCTTACATTTTTTTGGGAAGTCATACATAAATAATGTAACCACTGCCAGGCGTGGTAGCACAGGCCTTTCATCCCAGCACTCTTGAGGCAGAGGTAGTATAGCAATGAGTTCAAGGCCACCCTGAGACTACATAGTGAATTCCAGGTCAGCCTGGGCTAGAGCGAGACCCTACCTCAAAAAAATAAAATAATTCTGTGACTTTTTATATATGGAAATTTCTGGGAAACTAACTGTATGCTTAACAGTGTCTTCCATGTTCAATGATATGATTGGAAGAAAAAGAGTAAGTCACAAATTTTGATGAGATCCTACTGAGCCATGATCTCTATTTTCAGGTGTGATCACATTTAACTAAAATTTCTTCCAAATTATACAGTAAAATTAAAGCCTCAGTTATTTTAATTCCTGGTGTGCTGTGAGGAGATTTGCAATAAACTGAAGATACAAGCATGGGCATCTCCGTCTGTTAAGCTGCCTTAAGTACTTGGGCACTGGAGACATGTAAACAATGACTTTTTCTCCCACTTCTAGGGGAGGTGACACCAGGACTATCTCAGGTGGAGTACGCACTCCGCAGACACAAACTAATGGCTCTGGTCCACAAGGAAACACAAGAGCAGAGTGGGACTGACCACACAGTGATTGTGCTCTCCAGCCCAACGTACTACATGAGCAACGACATCCCCTACGTCTTCCACCAGGACAACAATTTCCTGTACCTGTGTGGATTCCAAGAGCCTGATAGCATTCTGGTCCTTCAAAGCCTCTCTGGAAAGCAGTTACCATCTCACAAGGCCATGCTTTTTGTGCCTCGGCGAGACCCCAGTCGAGAGCTGTGGGACGGCCCTCGGTCTGGCACAGATGGAGCAGTAGCTCTCACTGGAGTTGATGAAGCCTACACTCTGGAAGAATTTAAGCGCCTCATTCCAAAACTGAAAGGTAACTTAACTTACTAGTTTTTAATTTTATAAAATAACCATCCTAGTAGCATTCCTTTGAGCACCATGGAGGAAGCCATGTCCTTTCTAGAAAGTAGAACTGTTATCAGGGGTGATGGCACATGCATGTAATCCCAGCACTTGGGAGTTAAAGAGAGTGCAGGATTAGGAGTTAAAGGTAATTCTTGGTCTACATGAGACCCTGTGCCCCCCCACAAAAAAAAAAACCAGAACAGTGCTGTATCTATTTACTAACTCTTTCTTCCTGTCTCTTTCTTCAACAAATGTTTTTTTTTTTTTTTCCTTTATTGTAATTTTTTATGGTAGTAGGAATGGAACACAGATTCTTTTTTTATTTTGGTTTTACAAGGTAGGGTCTTCCTCTAGCCCAGGCTGGCCTGGAGTTAGTCTTAGAGTAGTCTCGAACTCATGGTGATCCTCCTACCTCTGCCTCGCAAGTGATGGGATTAAAAGTGCACCACCACACCTGGCAAAAAATCAGGCTCTTTTCTTATGCATTATAGGCAAGTACTCTCCCACAGAGCTACATCTTTTGTTTTTTGGCGGGTTTTGTTGCTACTTGTTTTGGGGGAGAGGGTCTGTAGCCGAGGATGGTCTTAAACTTCTATAATCAAGCACCTTTAACTGCTGAGCCATCTCCCTAGCCCCGACCTTGAACTTCTGATCCTCCTGCCTCTACCTCCCAATGCTGGGGTTGTAGATGTGTGTCGCCACACCCAGTTCATGTGTTCCTGGGGTTTTCATGCCATGGTCCATACTTGCCTGGAACCCTTGCTCCTCTCAAGTGCTAGAATTATAGATAGGCGTGTGCTGCCACACTGGCACACGTTCAAAGTAACAAGCATGTATGATCTACTCTTCCAGGAGTACTCATCATGCTAAGTGTGCTGGTGCCTGTCTGTAATCCCAGGACTTTGGAGGTGTTCTTGTTATTTTCTTATTGCTGTGACTAGTACCTGACCAAGTCAACTGAAGGAAGGGTTTGTTTCAGCTCACAGCTTCATGGGATACAGTCCCTCATGGCAAGAGCATGAAGCAGCAGGTCACATTGCATCTGTAGTTAGGAAGCAGAGAGTGATGAGTGCTGGTGTTCAGCCAGCTCTCTCCTTTTTATTAAATCCAGGACTCGAGCCCATGGAATGGTGTTGCCATTGTTAGGGTTGGTCCTCCTGCTGCAGCCTAATTGGGAAAATCTCTCACTTGAGATTCATATACACAGTTGAGTTCTTACCTCACACAAAGTTGACTTTCTCTGTATTTATGCTGGTGAAATTTTGATCACTTAGAATATTTTGAGAGGCTAGAGAAATGGCTTAGCACTTAAGGTGTTTGCCTGCAAAGACAAACGACCCTGGTTCTATTCCCCAGTACTCACATGAGCCAGATGCATAAGGGGGCCGCATGCATCTGAAGTTTTTTTGCAGTGGCCACAGGCCCTGGCATGCCCATCCTCTGTCTCTCTGCTTGCAAATGAATAAAATTTTTTAAAACAAGAATATTTTGAGATTCCTGTTCTGAAACTTTCTTCAGACCCTACATCATATTATAGACACTATAAACCATCTTTGTGATTCTTTAAATACTTTTAATTTTTTCAGAGAGAGACAGAGAAAGAATGAGAGTGCCAGGGCCTCTTGCCACTGCAGATGAAGTCCCAGACACGGTGCTACTTTGTGCATCTGGCTTTATATGGGTACTAGGGAAGTGAGCCCAGGCCTCAGGCTTTGCAAGCAAGCGCCTTTACCTGCTAAACCATCTCTAATGCCCCCCAAAAAACACTTTTTAATCATATGAAGTGTAGAAACAGTCCTTCCAACTTAGGATGCCTTCATAGCCTACGATAAAAGAGAAGTAGCTACAAAGAGAAAGGTCCATGTTATTAGCTCTAGTGTTGCTATAGCAATGAATAACTGCTCCAGAGAGAACTTTTATCTGCCAGTACTCAGACCATTTCATGAAGGTATGGGATACTTTGACCATAAGGTCATTAGTTGAGCACTTTTTTCTGTTCTTTTTTTGTTAAAATAATTCAGTAGTGCTTCTCTGTGTCAATAGTAGTCGAGAACAATTTTTGTAATTTTTCTTTAAAAGTTAAATACAGGGGCTGGAGAGATGGTTTAGCAGTTAAGCACTTGCCTGTGAAACCTAAGGACCCCGATTCGAGGCTCGGTTCCCCAGGTCCCACGTTAGCCAGATGTACAAGGGGGCGCACGCATCTGGAGTTCGTTTGCAGTGGCTGGAAGCCCTGGCTCACCCATTCACTCTCTGTCACTCTTAAATAAATAAATAAAAAATGAACAAAAAATATTTTTTAAAAAAGTTAAATACAGGGATGGAGGAATGGCTTAACTGATAAGGCATTTGCCTGCCAAGCCAAAGGACCCAGGTTCTATTCCCCAGGACCCACAGTAGCCAGATGCACAAGGGGGCCCATGCAACAGGAATTTGTGGCTGGGAGCCTTGGTGTGCCTATTCATTCTCATTCTCTCTCTCTTTCTCTGTGTCTGTAGCTCTCAAATAAAGCAAAAAATTTTTTAATAAAAATATTTTTTAAAATAAAAGTGAAATACAAAACCAAAACTTAACATTTTAGCCCATGTATTATCTTTATAAAGAACACTGACATTCTATGATTGTAAACTCTGTATGGGCCAGGTGTGTAGCACACACCTTTAATCCCAGCACTCAGGAGGCTGAGGTAGGAAGATCACTGTGAGTTCGAGGCCGGCCTGGAACTAGAGCAAGTTTCAGGTCAGCCTCAACCTAGGCTACAGTGAAACCCTACCTCAGAAAATAAAAATTAAGAGGAAAACTCTGCATACAGTACCAAAATATCTTGCCATTTTCAGAGAATGTCATTTCCAGTGACTTATGTCAAACCTATCAGTTGCTTGAGTCCTGAGAAAGTGTTAGTAAACCCTTTAGTATTTCACACACCAAGTCTCAGAGTTTTGTCTTGCTCTACTCACATACAGTGGGTGTTCTTATTAGGTTTTGCTTGTTTATGTTCCAGTTTTATTTTGGTTTGGAAGGGCTTTGTTTTCTTCTGTTTGCAATGCTAAAGCAGAGACCCAGGCCTTAGGCTAGGCTAGTATTTCCCATCCTTGGGTTAGTGGGTTTTGTTTTGTCACTACTGGCACAGTTATCTCTCTCACACACAAACATACACACACGCACTCACACACACACACTCACACACACACACACGGGTATAAAATGAGTTGTTCTGACCATCCCCATTAGCCTGGCTGACCAGGGAGCCCCATATTGTCATTTTTAAGTGTGTATATGTATGTATGTATGTATGTATGTATGTGTGTGTGTGTGTGTGTGTATGTATGTATGTATTTATTTATTTATTTATTTATTTATTTATTTATTTATTTATTTATTTCATATGAGAGGGAGAGAATGGGCAAGCCAGGACCTCTCACTGCAAACAAATTCCAGTTATAGGTGCCACTTTGTGCATCTATCTCTACATGGGTCCTGGGGAAATCAAACCTGGGCTTTCAGGCTGTAAAGCCAGTGCCTTTAACTACTGAGCCATCTCTCCAGCCCCTGTCCTTATATTTTTGAGATAGGGTCTCATGTAACTCTGGCTGGCCTGAAACATTTGATCATCCTGTCTCTACCACCCAAGTACTCTGATTATACATTATACACATGTACCACCACACCTGCCTTGATGTATATTTTGTTGTTTGATTTTTGGATTTCTGTTTGTTTGTTTTGGAGGTAGGGTCTCAATCTAGCCCGCACTGACCTGGCACTCACTCTGTAATTCCAGACTGGCCTTGAACTCATGGCATCCCTCTCACCTCTGCATGCACTACCACTCCCAACACCCTGATGTTAATTTTCTTTTGTATTACTGCTTGGTGCTGGGGAATAAATCCAGAGCACATTCTACCACTGAAGTACACCCCTGTGTTAGTTTTAAACTTATTTTTTGACTTCCCATTCTAAGCTGAGACGAGCATGGTTTGGTATGACTGGATGAAGCCTTCTCACGCACAGCTTCACTCTGACTACATGCAGCATCTGACTGAGGCCAAAGCCAGGAGCAAGAACAAGGTTCGCAGTGTCCAGCAGCTAATACAGCGTCTCCGGCTGATCAAGTCTCCTGCAGAAATTGAGAGAATGCAGATTGCTGGGAAGCTAACATCACAGGTATGGTTGCTATTGAGAACAATTTTTTGCTTAATTAAAAAAAATTCATGGGCTGGAGGGATGGCTTAGCAGTTCACGTGTTTGCCTGCAAAGCCAAAGGACCCAGGTTTGATTCCCCAGGACCCATGTTAGCCAGGTGCACAAGGGGGCACAAGCGTCTGGAGTTCTTTTGCAGTGGCTGGAGGCCCTGGTGCACCCAATTCCTCTTTCTGTACCTCTCTTTGCTTCTCTTTCTCTGTCAAATAAATAATATTTTTTAAAAGATCACAAGCTTTTAGTATTCAGTAAGTCGCTTAAGGTCATACAATCAGTATAGCCATCTCATAGGTGAATGTATAATTTGTTTTTCCCTCAGTATTTTTAGGGAACATACAGAAGCCAGGCATGGTAGTGCACACCTTTAATCCCAGCACTCAGGAAGCAGAGGTAGGAGGATGAGTGAGGTTGAAACGACCCTGAGACTACATAGTGAATTCCAGGTCAGCCTGAACTAGAGTGAGACCTTACATGGGGGGAAAAAAGAAAAAAAAAAAACTTACTCAATATCTTGACAGGCAAAGTAACTCTTCTCTCTTAGGTGATAATTGATTGGTAAGTCTTTTACTTGTCAGTTGTTTCTCTTCAGAACAACATGAGTGAATGAATTTTATTCCCTTTACTTGTAACTGCTAGTAGTAACAGTTACACAGCATGTGATTGCTAAAGAACATTCATAGAACCCAACTTGAAAATTTTAAGTGATTACACATGCTCCTAGATGCATGATGAAGTTACATCCTAACAAGCCATCATAATTTTGGGACTATTTTGTGCAGTGAAATTGCATTTAGTATACCTTCTGAACATGTATTCAAGGCTCATCTGTGTTGTAGCATATATCAGAATTTCATTCTTTATGAAGCTGAATAATACTCCATTGCACATACATGCCATTTTTTGCTTTTTGGGTTTTTTGCTGTTGGTTTTTTGAGGTAGGGTCTCACTCTAGCCCAGGCTGACGTGGAATTCACTATGTAATCTCAGGGTGGCCTCAAACTCACGGCAATCCTCTGCCTCCCAAGTGCTGGGATTAAAGGCATGCACCACCACGCCCAGCTTCTTTCTTTTTTGAGGTAAGGTCTCACTCTAGCCCACACTGACCTGAAACTCACTTTGTAGTCCTGGGCTGGCTTGGAACCCACAGTGATCCTCTTATGTTTGCTTCACAAGTACTGGAATTAAAAGCATGCTCCACCAGTGTGACATAAATGCATATTTTACATACCCACTCATTCAGTGGTAGACATTTGTGAAGAATAATGCTGTGAACTTGATGGTGCAGCCATCCAAGTTCCTGTTCATTTCCTTTTGGTGAATGCTTACATGTGGAATTGCTGGGTCCTAATGATGGTTTTATATTTAATTTGTTAAAAAAAAACTTTTTTTTTTTTTTTGAGGTAGGCTTTTGCTCTAGATCAGGCTGACCTGGAACTCACTATGTAGTTTCAGGGTGGCCTCAAACTCAGCAATCCTCCTACCTCTGCCTCCTGAGTGCTGGGATTAAAGGCATGTGCCACGACGCCCAGCTCTTTTTTAAATATTTTTATTTATTTCAGAGAGAATGGACACACCAGGATCTTTAGCCACTGTAAACAAGCTCCAGACACTTGTGCATCTGGCTTACTTGGGTACCAGCAATTTGAACCTGGATCCTTAGGTTTCACAGGCAAGCGCATTAACTGCTAAGCCATCTCTCCAGCCCCTATTCTTTTGGTTTTTAAAGTAGGGTCTCACTGTAGCCTAGTTTGAGCTGGGACTCTGTAGTCTCAGGCAATCCTCTTATCTCAGCCTCCACAATGCTGAGATTAAAGAAATGTGCTAGTCTGGAGAAATGACTTAGTGGTTAAGACGCATGCTTGCAAGCCTGACAGCCCAGGTTGGAATCCCCAGATCCCATGTCAAGAAAGATGCACAAAGTGGCCCATGCATCAGATGTTAATTTGCAGTAGTAAGAGGTCCTGGTATACCTATTCCCTCTCCTTGCAAAGCCTAACAACCTGGGTTTGATTCCCCGGTGCCCAGTTAAGGCCAGATGCAGAGTGGTACATGCATCTGGAGTCAGTTTGTAATGGCTGGAGACGCTGGTGTGCCCATATTCGTTCCCTGTCTCCCTCTTGAAAATAAGTAAATAAGAATATTAAACAAAAAAAAAATCTGGAGAGATGCTTTAGCTGTTAAGCAAGATACACATGGTGGCACATGAATCTGGAGTTTGTTTGCAGTAGCTAGAGGCCTGGGCATGCCCATATTCTCCTTTTCTCTTTCTCTCCTCCCCCCCCCCCCCCGCCTATTTCTGTATTAATATTTTGTTTGAGAGAAAAATACAGAAATAGGCGGGGTAGGGAAGGAGAGAGAGAATGGGTGCACCAGGGCCTCCAGCCACCGCAAATGAACTCTAGGTGCATGTGCCTCCTTGTGCATCTGGCTTATGTGGGTCCTGGGGAGTCGAACCTGGGTCCTTTGGCTTTGCAGGCAAGTGCCTTAACCACTAAGCCATTTCTCCAGCCCAATAAAACATGTATTTAAAAAATCTCAAGAAAGCAATTCTGAGAAAACAACGAATGCATTTAAAAAAAAAATTGGGGCAAGGTGTGGTGGCACATGCCTTTGAGAAGCAGAGGTCAGAGTTCAAGGGGACCCTGAGACCGCACAGTGAGTTCCAGGTCAGCCTAGGCTAGAGTGAGACTCTACCTCAAGAAAACAAAAACAAACAACAGCAACAAAAAAGTGGGGCTGGAGAGATGGCTTAGCAATTAAAGTGCTCGCCTGCAAATCCTAAGGACTCAGGTTCGATTCCCCAGTGTCTGGAGTTCATTTGCAGTGGCTGGAGGAGCTGGCATACCCATTTCTCTCATTCTCCTTTTAATATATTTAATTATTTTAAAGAGAGAGAGAATGGGCGCACCAGGGCCTCCAGCCACTGCAAACGAACTCCAGACGTGTGCGACCCCTTGTGCATCTGGTTCACATGGGTCCATTTCTCCAGCCCAATAAAATACTTTTTAAAAAATGTACAACAAAGCCAGGCGTGGTGGCACATGCTTTAATCCCAGCACTCAGGAGGCAGAGGTAGGAGGATTGCCGTGTGTTCGAGACCACCCTGAGACTCCATAGTGAATTCCAGGTCAGCCTGGGCTAGAGTAAGACCCTACCTTGAAAAACCAAAAGAAAAAAACATACAACAAGCCAGACATGGTGCCTCATGCCTTTAATCCCAGCACTCAGGAGGCAGAGGTAGGAGGATAGCAGTGAGATTGAGGGTACCCTGAGACTAGATAGTGAATACTAGGTCAGTCTGGGAAGAACAAAACCCTACCTCAAAAATAGAGTTAAAAAAACTTTTTTTAAGTAAAGATTTTTGACATTGTCAACTTCAATATGAGAGTCTCCAAAGAGTAATGATACTAATTTAGAACTAACAGCATATTATGATAGGAATGTGCATGCCATTGCTAAACTATGAGTGTATTCAAAGAGGTTAAGGCAAGAAGTTTTTAAAGGCACAAATGTGGATTACATAAGATGTTTTGAAGCAATAATTTTTAGCTATAAGAATGTATAACAAGGGTGGTGCCAATCTGAGGTTGAATAGACCAGTTTTGCAGAAGTATTTTGTGTTTATTTTTTGTAAAATGTTGCAGTGGCCTTTTGTGATAGTTTTTTGCAGACAGTTATTCATGAGAACCCTTCCTTTATAAACACCCCCCTCATTTAATTTTTTTTTTGTTAGAATTGACTCAAGGGTGGGAGAAGATGGCTTAGCACTTAAGGTATTTGCCTGCAGAACTTAAGGACTCAGGTTCAATTCCTCAGTACCCATGTAAACCAGATGAACAAAGTGCCACATGCATCTGGAGTTTATTTGCCATGGCTCAAGGCCCTGGAACACCCATTGTCTCTCTTATATAAATAAATATTTAAAAACAATTTAGAATTGACTCAAGTCACTCCATTATGGCAGCTCTCGTAATATGCATAGTGAAATGATTAGGACAAGTTTATCGTTGATTGTAACCTACAGTTTTTGCACTGAAGTAATTTTTCTAGTTATGCTACTAAACTACTCCGCTATTTCCTACTATGATAGCATAGATTAGTTATTTACAGAAAAATTGGACTGTACTGTTGTTTAACAATTTGTGCTTTGTTAAGACCAAAGCATATTGATTCCTGAACAGTAATTTCTTTCAATTTATAGATCTTGGTGGCCATTTCAAGAGATTAAGAAAATATGAGCTAGAGAGATGGCTAGGTAGTTAACGCAGTTGCCTGCAAAGCGTAAAGACCCAGGTTCAATTTCCCAGTACCCATGTAAAGCCAGATGCACATGGTGGCACACGAATCTGGAGTTCATTTGCAGTGGCTACAGACCCTAGCATGCCCATTCTTATTCTTTCTCTTTCTCTCTCATAAATAAATAAATAAAAGTAAATTTACAAAAAAATTTAAATAAATCAAATTAGGCTATAAAATTTGGTAACTTCTGGGAATATGGCTCAGTGATTAAAAGCACTTCCTTCCAAAGCTGCCAGCTTTGGGTTCAGTTCCCCAGTACCCATGTAAATACAAATGCACAAAGTGCTGCATGAACCTGAAATTGTTTGCAGGGGCAGGAGGCTTTCTATCTCTCTTCCCTACAATAAAATGTTTTTTTTTTAAGTTTGGTGATTCCAGTCACCTTTAGTCTCTTGCTATAAAGTCTCTTTGGGTGAGATTCACCACAGCTTAGCTCTCAGAACTGCCACAGACCCACGTTAGCCAGGTGCACAAGGGGCGCACGCATCTGGAGTTCATTTGCAATGGCTGGAGGCCCTGGCATGCCCGTTCTCTCTCTCCTCCTTTTTCTCTGTCAAATAAATAAATAAAAATAAAATGTTTTTTAAAATATGAGGGGAAACATTTGTTAAGCAAGGATTTATGAGGGTTTTGGTATGTAATACTCTAGAAAGTGGTTCATTTCCTTCACTAACTTCCAACCCTTTACCCTCTGTGGTTTCTTACCCTCTGGTGTCAGTGTGCAGTTGAATTGACTTAAATTGTAATCTGACAGCAGTTTGAGCAAAAGTAACAATAGCCCAAGTTCTTTTGGCTAGAGCACCCTCTGTTGACCAAATAGAGAAGCTCATCTGAAGGGGTCCTTGGTATAATTTGAGCCACTACTGAAGGTGGTAACTAAACCACTGAATATTTAGTTGACCTGCCATCTGGCTTCAGTTTCCTTCACTCCATTTTTTTGTTTGTTTGTTTGCTTCTGTCCATTTGTTTTAATTAATTAATTAATTAATTTGCAAGCAGAGAGAGAGAGCAAAGAGACAGAGAATGGGCACACCAGGGCCTGTAGCTACTGTAAATGGACTCCAAATGCATGTGCCCCTTGTGCAGCTGTCTTACGTGGGTCTTGGGGAATCAAACCTGGGTCCTTTGGCTTCACAGGCAAATGCCTTAACCACTAAGCCATGTCTCCAGCCCTGTTTTCAGTCTATTTTTATAACTTAAAGTTTTTAGATTAAACTGTTTTCAAAATATATGCTGCTTTGTGGAAAAAGCAAAGAGGCAACCTACAGAATGGGAAAAAAATCTTCCCCAGCTATATATCTGATAGAGGATTAATATCTAGGATATACAAAGAACTCAAAAAGTTAAATAATAAGGAATCAAACAAGCCAATCAAAAAATGGGCTATGGAGCTAAATAGAGCATTTTCAAAGGAAGAAATACGAATGGCATATAAGCATCTAAAAAAATGTTCCATGTCACTAGCCATCAGGGAAATGCAGATTAAAACTACATTGAGATTCCATCTCACTCCTGTCAGATTGGCCACCATCTTGAAAACAAATGATCATAAATGTTGGCGGGGATGTGGAAAAAGAGGAACTCTTCTACACTGCTGGTGGGAATGCAGTCTGGTCCAGCCATTGTGGAAATCAGTGTGGAGGTTCCTAAAACAGCTAAAGATTGATCTACCATATGACCCAGCTATAGCACTCCTAGGCATATATCCGAAGGACTCATCTCATTTCCTTAGAAGTATGTGCTCAACCATGTTTATTGCTGCTCAATTAATAATAGCTGGGAAATCGAACCAGCCTAGATGTCCCTCAACTGATGAGTGGATAATGACGATGTGGCACATTTATACAATGGAGTTCTACTCAGCGGTAAAGAAAAATGAAGTTATGAAATTTGCAGAAAAATGGATGGACCTGGAAAGGATTATACTAAGTGAGGTAACCCAGGCCCAGAAAGCCAAGCGCCACATGTTCCCTCTCATATGTGGATCCTAGCTACAGATGATTGGGCTTCTGCGTGAGAATGAAAATACTTAGTAGCAGAGGCAAGTTAAAAAGGAGACATAAAGGGAAGAGAAAGGAACGGAGGAGGGTATTTAATAGATTGATATTGTATATATGTAAGTACAATGATTGTGATGGGGAGGTAATATGATGGAGAATGGAATTTCAAAGGGGAAAGTTGGGGGGGAGGGAATTACCATGGGATATTTTTTTATAATCATGGAAAATGCTAATAAAAGTTTAAAAAAAATAAAATCAGATGCATATATATATATATATATATGTATATATGTGTGTGTGTGTGTGTGTGTATATATATATATATATGCTGCTTTGATGGATGTGGTGGCACATGCCTTTAGTCCCAGAACTTGGGAGACAGGGAGGAGGATCACTGTGAGTTTAAAACCAACAAGCCTGAAACTACATAATGAATTCGAAGTCAGCCTGGGCTAGAGCAAGACCCTACCTCAAAAAGCCAAAAAAAAAAAAAAAAAAGAAAGAAAGAAAGGAAGGAAGGAAGAGGGGGTTACTAGAGAGATGGTTTAGTGGTTAAGGTGCTTGCCTGCAAAGCCTAAGGACCCAGGTTTGATTCCCCACAAAATCAGATGCCCAAGGTGGTACATGCATCTGGAGTTTGTAGTTGCTAGAGGCCTTGATGCACCCGTGGTTGTTCTCTTTCTCTCTTTCTCATGCCTTTCTGTCAAATAAATAAAAAATTGTAAAAAAGGAGAGAAGTTAATAAGATTGTAAG
Organism: Jaculus jaculus; assembly: GCF_020740685.1. Lineage (NCBI taxonomy): Eukaryota > Metazoa > Chordata > Mammalia > Rodentia > Dipodidae > Jaculus > Jaculus jaculus. The sequence continues at coordinate 158,305,962 of NC_059107.1, forward strand.
AAATCCTTCATTGGGATATATAAACTCATTAAAAATGCCACATTCGGGCTGGAGATATGGCTTAGTGGTTAAATGCTTGCCTGTGAAGCCTAAGGACCCCGGTTTGAGGCTCCATGCCCCAGGACCCACATTAGCCAGATGCACAAGGGGCACACGTGTCTGGAGTTCGTCTGCAGTGGCTGGAAGCCCTGGCGCACCCACTCTGTCTTCCTCTGTCTGTTACTCTCAAATAAATAAATAAAAATAAACAAAAAAAGAGTCAAATCAGACTATAAAAAGAGCAAGGAAGGCTGGAGAAGATGGCTTAGTGGTTAAGGCGCATGTCTGTGAAGCTTAAGGACCCAGGTTTGATTCTCCAGATCCCATGTAAGCCAGATGCACGTGGTGGCACATGCATCTGGAGTTTGTTTGTAGTGGCTAGAGGCCCTGGCGTGCCTATTCCCCCCCCCCATCTCTAATAAATAAATAAACTTTAACAAAAAGCAAGAAAAAATGAGCTTAATTGATTAAATATATTTAAAATATAATGATAATCATTTGACATAATTTTAGAAAACCCTGTTACAAACTACACCAACTCATATTTCACATACCAGGGCTATAGAAACATCTTTTACATAAATGACAAACATGTTTCTGTGTTAGTCATTGGTGCTAGTATAACAAAATGCCAGAGAGCAACTCCCTTGTTAAGCAACAGATATTTTTTCATTTTCGTGGGAAACAGGAAGAAAATTCATGATTACAGTGACAGCAGGTTCTGTGTCTGGGATGATTGTTCATCATAGATGTTGCCACTTAGGAGTCCTTACATTGCCGAAAGGACAGGAAGAGAGGAATGCTGTGTCCTTTCATGAATGAAGAGCAAAAGGGACTGAACTCACTTCCTCAAGTGACTAATCTCATCCCTGAGGGTTCACCCTTGTGATTCAGTCATTTCTCCACAGGCCCTAACCTTAATACTCAGTGAGGAGAAAGTTTCCACATGGGCATTGGATGGGACAGCACTTTTCAGGTTGCTTACTGTAAAATACAGTGTAGCTTCTGAATGGGAAAGATAAGTGTCCTTCTGCTAAGTCTGTCAGCAGTCAAATATTCCTAAAAGCAGCAGTATTCCCTCCAGTAATCTGTATTATGCCCGATTAGTCACAGCTTCAGGTTGACAAAACTGGGGCAAAGGGTACTTTTTATTTGAACTCACGTTTGAATGTTTGAGTAAGCGAAAATGAGATTTCTGTTTTCTTCCTCCCTTCCTTTGCAGGCATTCATAGAGACCATGTTTGCAAGCAAAGCCCCTGTGGAAGAAGCCTTTCTTTATGCAAAGGTGAGCCGTGGGTGGTGGGAAAGGGCTGATTTGGGGCAAATTGGAAGTAATTTCACTGATTTACAGATGGCAGACATTCAGCTTGCAGGCTTTTGTAGTAGCATCAGCATGACCTTGGAAAGAAAGAAACTTGTGGGCTACAGAGATAGTTCAGTGGTTAAGGTGCTTGCCTGCAATGGCGAATGACCCAGGTTCAATTCCCCATTACCCAAATGTACAGGTGGTGCATGCATCTGGAGTTTGATCAGTGACTAGAGACCCTGGAACACCCATTCATTCTCTTTCTTTCTCTCTGTCTCTCACATGCACATAAATGTGTGCGTGTATTTTAATTTTTTTTAAGGACTAAGCCATTTATTTTGTTTATTTTTATTTGAGAGCAACAGACAGAGAAAGAGAATAGTCACCCCAGGGCCTTTTGCCACTGCAAACAAACTCTAGGTGCATGCTCCACCAGGTGCATCTGGCTTACGTGGGTACTGGGCAGTCGAGCCTCGAACAAGGGTCCTTAGGCTTCATAGGTGAGCATTTAACCACTAAGCCATCTCTCCAGCCCACAAAAAAAATATATATATATATATACACACACACACACACACACACACACACACAATTTTTTTTATTCTTTGATTTTTTTTTATTTTCAAGGTGGGGTCTCACTTTAGCCCAGGCTGACCTGGAATTCACTATGTTGTCTCAGGGTGGCCTCAAACTCACAACAATCCTCCTACCTCTGCCTCCCAAGCGTTGGGATTAAAGGCATGAACCACCACACCCTGTCTGATGTGCCTATGTTCTCTGTTTCTCGGTCTTTCTCTTTCTGCTTGTAAATAAATAAAATAAAACTATTTAAAAAAAAAAAAAAAAGTCTTTAGCCCAGCATGGTGGTGCACACCATTAATTCTAGCAATCTGGCAGCAGAGGTTCAAGAAAATCCTGAGACTACATAGTGAATTCCAGGTCAGCCTGGGCTAAAGAGTAAGACCTGAGGGGAAAGAAAAAGACAAAAAAACATTTGGCTAGATACAATGACTTGTTTACCAATTGTGACTCAATTAATGCTGGTATATTGATTTACTGGCTATTGAAGACAGCTGGGCTGAGACAGCCTATAGAAGTCCTTTAATCACACTTATTTTTCAGTTTGAATTTGAATGCCGAGCCAGAGGTGCAGACATCTTAGCCTACCCTCCTGTGGTTGCTGGTGGTAATCGGTCCAACACTTTACACTATGTGAAGAATAATCAACTCATCAAGGTACTTAAAATGCCCTTCCATTCTGCTCCCATGAGGTCTAGACTCCCCATGTAGTCACAGAGTGGCCTCAAATTCAAAGTAATCCTCCTACTTCTGCCTCCCAACTGCGGGGATTAAAGCTAAAGCGCTTGTTTAATAGCAGTTAATTTGTGAAAGTGGGGAGATGGCTCAGTGGTTAAAGATGCTTGCTTGCAAAGCCTACTGACCCTTGTATGATTCCTCAGCACTCACATAAAGCTGGGTACATACATCTGGAGTTCTTTGCATCCTGTAGCAGCAGCAAGAGACTTTTGTGTACCCCTTATATACACGCAGATATGCAAATTAAGTTTTCAAAGCAAGGGATAGCTACATACACCTGTAACCCCAGACCTGTGGAGAGCAGAGAATCACTGGTTTGTGGTCAACAGCCTGACCAAAAATAACAGCAGGTCCAGGTTCAGTGAGAAAGTCTGCCTCAAGAAAATAAAGCAGAAGAGCAAGGGACATTCTCTTTTGACCTCCGCTTGTGTGCAGGAGGTTATACAAATCTGCATCCATCAAAAACCACACCATGCATACTACTCACACACTCCAGAAAAACCCAGGACTTTCTTTAGACTGAGATCAAGGCCAGCTTGGGCAACTACTATTTTGCTCGAAAGTAGATGTGCTGCTGAAAGTGGCGGTGTACGCCTTTAATCCCAGCACTCAGGAGGCAGAAGTAGGAGGATCACCATGAGTTCCCAGCAACCCTGGGACTACATAGTGAACTCTGGGCCAGCCTGGACTAGAGCTAGATGCTACCTCAAGAAACCAAAAAAAAAAAAAAAAAAAGCTACCTACACAGAAAACCTGCATAATAGCATGGGGGAAATGATGACATGAAAATGTAAGAGGGACTGGTTGGAATAAAAAAGAGATTCAGAGCCAGAGAGATGGCTTAGCGGTTAAGGCATTTGCCTACAAATCCAAGGGATACCAGTTCGACTCTCTGGGGACTCTCAGATGCACAAGAGGGCACATGCATCTGGAGTTCATTTGCAGAGGCTGGATGCCCTGGTGTGCCCATTCTCGCACTCTTTCTTTCTGCCTCCTTCTCTCTTTCTAACAAATAATTTAATTAAATAAAAAAGCGAATTTGGTAAAGGATGTGGGAGGGAATTGTGATCATGTGGCATATTGTATGGAGGTTGTCAATTTTAAGTTTTTAAGAAACTGAATAAAGAGGGCTGTAGAGATGGCTTAGTGGTTAAGGCACTTGCCTACAAAGTCAAAGGACCCATGTTCGACTCCAAATCCCACATAAGCCAGATGTACAAAGGTGAGGCAAGCGCAAGGTCACACGTGCCCACTAGGTACCACAAGTAACTGGAGTTCAGCTGAATTGCACTGGCTGAAGCTCCGGTTCACCAATTCTCTGATGCATGCATGTACTCTCTCTCGTTCTCTCAAAAAAAAAAAAGAAAAAAAGTGGGGAGGTAAAGCATTTTCCTCTGATGTGTGAGGCCTAGATTCAGCCTTCAGTATGATGGAATGTGTTTACTGTCAGGGGGCTGGAGGGATTGCTTAGCAGTTAAGGAATTTGCCTGCAAAGCCAAAGGACCCAGGTTCGATTCCCCAGGACACACGTTAGCCAGATACACAAGGGGCCACATGTGTCTGGAGTGTATTTGCAGTGGCTGGAGGCCCTGGCATGCCATTCTCTATCTTTCTTCTTTCTTTGTCAAGTAAATAAATAAAAAATATATTTTTAAAAAAGAGGAGGAAATACTGTCAGGCATGGTGACTACATACCTATAATTCTAGCATTTTGGTGGCTGAGGCAGGAACATCACAAGTTCAAAACAAGCCTGGGTTATATACCATAAACTCTTTTTCTCCCTTCTCTTTTCATTTGCTTGAGTAAACTTTTGTCAAAAAATTTTAGGGGCTGGAGAGATGGCTTAGCAATTAAGTGCTAGCCTGTGAAGCCTAAAGAGCCCTGTTCGAGGCTCAATTCTCCAGGTCGGTCGCACGTTAGCCAGATGCACAAGGGAGCGCATGTGTCTGGAGTTCGCTTGCAATGGCTGGAAGCCCTGGTGTGCCCATTCTCTCCCTCTCTCCCTCCCTCCCTCCCTCCCTTTCTGCCTCTCTGTCACTCTCAAATAAATAAGTAAAAATGAACAAAAAAATTTTAGTAGAAGAGCTGGGGGTGGTGGCACATGCCTTTAGTCCCAGCACTTGGGAGGCAGAGGTAGGAGGATCACCATGAGTTCAAGGCCACCCTGAAACTACTGAGTAAATTCCAAGTTAGCCTGAGCTAAAGCTAGACCCTACCTCAAAAAAACAAGGGCTGGGCTGGAGAGATGGCTTAGCGGTTAAGCGCTTACCTGTGAAGCCTAAGGACCCCAGTTCGAGGCTCGGTTCCCCAGGTCCCACGTTAGCCAGGTACACAAGGGGGCGCACGCGTCTGGAGTTCGTTTGCAGTGGCTGGAAGCCCTGGCGCGCCCATTCTCTCTCTCCCTCTATCTGTCTTTCTCTCTGTGTCTGATGCTCTCAAATAAAAAATTAAAAAAAAAAAAAAAAAACAAGGGCTGGAGGGATGGCTTAACAGTTGAGGCTTTTGCCTACACAGCCAAAGGACCCTGGTTCTATTCCTCAGGAACCACATTAGCCAGATGCACATGGGGGTGCACGTGTTTTCATTTGTAGTGGCTGGAGGCCCTAGTGCACCCATTCTCCCCACCCCTTCTGTCCAATAAATAAATAAAATATAGAAACAAACAATCTTAGTAGAAGCTGGGCACGGTGGTGCACACTTGTAATCCTAGCACTTGGGAGACTAAGTTACAAGGGTTGCCCTGAGTTGAAGGTTAACCTGGCCTACAGTGAGATCCTGGCTCAGTTAGTGCATAAAGCACTTGGCATGTGAGTATGAAGACCTGAGTTCATGTCCCCTGAACAAATATAAAGCCAGATGCAGTACCACACATCTATAATTCCACAATTCCTATGGCTAGATAGGTAGGAGGTGGAGACAGGAAAATCTTGGAAGCACGCCTGGTGAACACACTAGGGAAAAACAAGAGACCCTGGCTCAAGCAAGGTGCAAGACAAGGTCTGACACCCAAGGTTGTCCTGTGACTTCCACGCGTGCGCTGTGGTGTCCATATGTCTGCATTCACACACAGGACAAAGAAGTTTCAGCAGAGGCTTGTTGGGTTTTATTTGTCTTTTCAAAATTATCTTTTCACATCATTAATGCTATGTTGCCTTTTTTAAGCGATGAAATGTATATTAAGGATATATTGGGCTGGAGGGATGGCTTAGCAGTTAAAGCATTTGCCTGCAAAGCCAAAGAACCCAGGTTCAATTCCTCAGGTCCCATGTTAGCCAGATGCACAAGGAGTCACACGCATCTGGAGTTGGTTTGCAGTGGTTGGAGGCCCTGACTCACACGTGCTCACTCTGTCTCTCTCTCCCCCCCTCCCTTTTTCTCTGTCAAATAAATACATTTTTTAAAGCTATATTAAGGCAGACATGGTGGTGCATGCTTTTAATCCCAGCATTTAGGAGGCAGAGGTAGGAGGATTGCTGTGAGTTCAAGACCACCCTGAGACTACAGAGTGAATTCCAGATCAGCCTGGCCTACAGTGAGACCCTATCTTGAAAAACAAAACAAACAGAAAAACAAAAGATTTATTAAATATTTAATGTATTATATAATATAAAAATGAGTTATGTGCCAGGCATTGTGGCACACACCTATAATCTCAGTACTTCAGTAGGCTGAGGCAGGAGGATTGTAAGTTCAAGGCCAGCTGACCCTGTCTCATTGTCATGTAGGAGGGAGAGGAGAGGTCTTATGACTTTCAGTATGGCTATTTAAAAAGAAAAGCAGGGTGGGTGTGGTGGCACACGCCTTTAATCCCAGCACTTGGGAGGCAGAGGTAGGAGGATCACTGTGAGTTCGAGGCCACCCTGAGACTACATAGCAAATTCCAGGTGAGCCTGGGCTGGAATGATACCCTACCTCAAGATACCAAAAAAATAAAAGATAAAAGTGAGAGTAGCATTAATATATAGGTATAAACAAATATTTAGAGGGCAGTTTAGTGGTGTAATAGACAGCTTCATATTACTGGGATGAACTTTCAAACCAGGCACAGTTATGGGAGGAATGGCTTTCATTTGAAGCTTACAGATTCAGGGGAAGTTCCATAATGATGAAAAAGACAAAACCTACTACCAAAAGCAAGAGCAAAAACCAATAGCCAAACAGACAGAACTCAGACACTTTGTATATCTTAGACTGGAATTTAGATTCATCCCCAGTAGTACCTCCTCCAGCCAGGTAGCTGAAAATCCAAGAAGCTTCAATAAAACCCCTGAATCTGCCAGGCATGGTGGCGCACACCTTTAATCCCATCTCTCAGGAGGCTGACGTAGGAGGATCACTGTGAGTTCAAAGTCAACCTAGGCAAGAGTGAGACCTGTCTCAAAAAAAGCTGCCAATTCTGGCCTGGAGGGATGGATTAGCAATTAATGTGCTTGCCTGCAAAACCAAAAGACCTAGGTTTGATTCCCCAGGTCCCATGTAAGCCAGATGCACAAGGTGGCGCATGCCTCTGGAGTTCGTTTAGAGCGGCTGGAGTCCCTGGAAAGTCCCATGAGATTTAAGTCTCTTAGCTGTGAGTCCTGTAAAATCAAAACAGTTACATACTTTTCACATATGAAGTCACAGAGTAAACATTTCCAACTGCTATAAGGCATAACAAGGAGACTGGGACTGTAGAATCAGAGTCGGGGACTGAACCAACTAGAGCAATGTGAAAATAAAGAGAGAATACAACCTCAACAGCAGGCGAACAGTGAGTGACGGCAAGCCCCATTCCCATTCCGCTGGTGCGAGCTGGATATTTAAAGAAGAGACAAGCAGGGCAGATAATGGGGAAAGGGAAAGGGGGAAAGATGTAACAGTCCCAGGTAGGACTCGGGTTTTGACTAGTGCTTTGATGATAGCAAGTTTGCGTGACTCCTGCAAAGTTATTTACAACTCAAAAGAATTTCCTCGGGCTGGAGAGATGGCTTAGCAGTTAAGTGCTTGCCTGTGAAGTCTAAGGACCCCGGTTCGAGGCTCAATTCCCCAGGACCCACATTAGCCAGATGCACAAGGAGGCGCGCATGTCTGGAGTTCATTTGCAATGGCTGGAGGCCCTAGCGCGCCCATTCTCCCTCTCTCTCTCTCTTTCTCTCTCTATCTGCCTCTTTCTCTCTGTCTGTTGCTCTCAAATAAATAAAAATAAAAAAGAATTTCCTGTATGCTAAAGCATGTACCAGGGTCAACATGTCCCATTAATTATGTGACTAATGATTACTGGCACCCCAGACTTACTAGCCCTTAAAGGAACAATATAAACTGAGTAACCACAAGGCAAACTTATGAAGTTAAGGTCTGATAACCAGTGACCAGTGACAACTCTCTGGAATAATTCCACCCCTCCAGCTGGGCTGAGTAGCTAGGGAAAACCTTTATACTGAGCCGACAGTGCAGTCCATGGTATCTCTTGCATAGTCCTGGTAAACCATGGTCCATCTTTTCAATGACTTTACCAGTCTCTTCTTCAGGGTCATCATGTCTTGTCAATATGCCATGCCTTAGCAGCAGCTTTTGGAACCATGCATGTACTTCATGACCCACTTTCTGCATTTTTCATGTTTGTAAAACCAGTATCAGGAAGGCTGGTACCCTTTACTATTTCTCTCAAACAACAGTCTGTAGAGATTAAAAAAAAAAAAAAGGCAATATCAGGAGTAGTTCTGGGTAAGATGGCAGCATATTCACCACGCCAAAGTAGCCTAGGGAAGTAAGCAGAAAAACAGCAAAATACACTTTTCTACTAAAAAGTGAAGTTGTATAACTTATTATCAACCACAACAGGAGAGATTCAGATACTCTAGAAAAGAGGAAACATCTTTATCGCACCTTCCAAGGCTCAGGGTCCATTGCAGAAGAGGTGGTGGGAGAAATGTAGGCACCAAAAGAAGGATAGGACTCCTTACAGTGCACTCTTCCATACGCAAAATGGTTTGGATATCCATGACCTTGCAGTGCCTGACACTACCTACCCAACACCATCATAATAGCAGGAAAAGAAACTGATTGAAAGGGGGAGGGGATATGATGGAGAGTGGAGTTGTAAAAAGTTAGTTCAATTGGATAAAAAAAATATCAGGTGTGTAGGACCCAGACTTTTTTTTTTTTTTAAATATTTCTTTATTTACAAGCACAGAGAGGAAGACAGAAAGGGAGAGAAAGAGAATGGGTGCACCAGGGCCTCTTGCCACAAACTCCAGATGCATGAGCCACCTTGTACATTTGCCTTTAACTGGGTACTGGTGCCTATTCACCACACCAAAGCAGCCTAGGGAAGTAAGCAGAAAAAACAGCAAAATACACTTCTCTACTAAAAAGTGAAGGTGTATGACTTATTAACAACAGGAGAGGGATTCAGATACTCTAGAAAGGAGGAAACCAACCAGAATCCCTCAAAAACACTGGCAGCCCTGTCCAAGCTCCCACCCTGCCACAGTGCAGAGCACCTTAACCTCTGAGCCATCTCCAGCCCCAACCCAGACATTTAGATCAGGGATGAAATAAATCGTAACCTTCAATAGCAGGTTCCCTTTTTTTTTTTTTTTTTTTTTTTTTTTTTCTAAATAAGATCTTCTCAAAAGAGTATATTTTTACCATTTAGTATTTAGTCTTCCTGAGGTGGGATCACCTCAAGCATTTTTTTTAATTGCAAAACAGTTGAGTCATCTTCCTTAAGATGGTTAATGTGTTTTACAGTAGTAACCTAAGTAACTTAAACCCAGTTTCTGTGCCAGTAAATTTTAAACTTGAGTTTTTTCAGTTTAATATTGTAAATTTCTTAGTCCCATATTTTTAGCCAAGCACATTAGTCCATTACAAATTTAATCTTGATCAAACTTTCTGGTCTGGGTAGCAGAACACATCCAGCCCTTACACAAGTAGCCCAGTTCCAACAAGGTTTTTGTACACTTTCCTCTTCTTTAGAAAATTCATAAGCCAAGCCTCTAAATACAATTCCCTCTGTACTTATCATTTTCAAACACTCATCAGAATAGTTCATAATACTTGGCTTACCATTCTGGAAGGAATTCTCAGTTGCAAACACCAAGTTTCCCATTCCTCCAATACATAAGTTCCAAAAGACCAAAATCCACATGGTCAGATTGTGTCGGCAACTCTATCCCACTCTTGGTAACAATTCTGTAGTCGACAGCTTTCATCAATGGGATGAACTTCCAAACCAGGCACAGTTGTGGGAGGAATGGCATTCGCCAGGGAAGTTCCATAATGGCCCCAAAAAAAAACAAACAAAAAAAAAACACACTAAAAGTTAGAGCAAACACTGGCAGCCAAACAATCAAGAACTCAGGCACTTTGCATATCCTAGATTGGAATTTGTACCCGCTCCCAGTGACACCTCCTCCAGCCAGGTAGCTAGAAATCCAAAAAGTTTAATAAAACTCCTAAATCTATTGGAGGACAGCTATTCAGAATATCACAGGTGGCCATAATATATCCATTTTGCCAGACAACAGTACTTTCCCCCCCTAGGGCTTATGACCATCTCAGCCATAAGCTTTTGACTGTAGTTTCAGGATGGCCTTGAACTTAAGGCAGTCCTTCTACCTCTGCCTCCCAAATGCTGGAATTAAAGGCATGCACCACCAAATCTGGCTGCTTGTTTTAATAAAGGCATATTTTGTAGTAATAGGAACAACTTCCAATTGTGAGATCACCACTCAGCCTTTCTTACTTTGTTCCAGGATGGAGAAATGGTGCTTTTTGATGGAGGTTGTGAGTCTTCCTGCTATGTGAGTGACATCACCCGCACCTGGCCTATCAATGGCAGGTAGGGATTTCTACAGAGTAACTGCTTTTCAGGGGTTGAACTGGCGTATGGTTGTATATATAGAACAAATGACTAAAACAATATTTGGAGTGCTTACATGTCAAGGTAATTGCCTTTCCAAAGCTCCTGGGTATTATGTAACTGTTTTCTTTATCATACAGCAGAGTCTGAGCTTAGATACAATCCATACATACCATACAGTATGAAGTATTCTGGTTTTGTTGTTTTTTTGTTTGTTTGTTTTTTTGTTTGTTTTGTTTTTTTGCTTTGTTTTGGTTTTGGTTTTTTGAGGTAGGGTTTCATTCTAGTCCAGGCTGACTGGTTTTCTTTATTATTGTTTTCCTTAGGACAGCTGGGGAGATGGTTCACCAGTTAAAGGTTTTTACTTGCAAAACATACTGGCCCAGGTTCAGTTCCCCAGTACACACATATAGCACAAAGTGGCATGTGCATCTGGAGTTCGTTTGCAGGGGCAAGAAGCCTAAGCACACCCAGTTTTTCTACTGTTCTCTCCGCTCCCCTTCTCTCACTCTCCTTGTAAATAAATAAATGAAAATACTTTGTTTTAGCCGGGTGTGGTGGCACATGCCTTTAATCCCAGGAGGCAGAGGTTGGAGGGATCGTCATCAGTTTGATATCACCCTGAAACTGCCTAGTGCATTCCAGGTCAGCCTGAACTAGAGCAAGACCATACCTCAAAAATAAACAAGGAAAAAAAACTGTTTTAAAAATCTAGTCTTTTTTTTTCTTTATTTTCATTATTTATTTTTTTGGTTTTTGTTTTTTTATTAACAACTTCCATGATTGTAAACAGTATCCCATGGTAATGCCCTCCCCCCCCCCCACTTTCCCCTTTGAAACACCACTCTATCATATCCCCTCCCCCTCTCAACCAGTCTCTCTTTTATTTTGATGTCATCATCTTTTCCTCCTGTTATGATGGTCTTGTGTAGGTAGTGTCAGGCACTGTGAGGTCATGGATATCCAGACCATTTTGTGTCTGGGGGAGCACGTTGTAAGGAGTCCTACCCTTCCTTTGGCTCTTATATTCTTTCTGCCACCTCTTCTGCAATGGACCCTGAGCCTTGGAAGGTGTGATAGAGATATTGCAGTGCTGAGCACTCCTGTCACTTCTTCCCAGCACCATGATGCCTTCTGAGTCCAAGATCTCTGCCATCTGAAAAGGGAAGGTTCACTAAAAAAGTGAGAGTAGCATTAATATATGGGTATGAACATTAAGAGAAGTACTTACTGGGCAGTTTGATAAGCATGGTATATACATTTAGCCAGACAGCAGCAGACATTACACCCCTAAGGCTCATGACTACCCGTTTTAAGTTTTCAGTATCAGGGATGTATTCCCTCCCATGGAGCGGGCCTCCAGTCCAATTAGAGGGCAGTTGGTTTCCACCATGACACACATGCCACTATTGCACCCGTTGGCTCATTTGGCCTGGCTGGCAAATTTTAAGATTTGTAGTGTCCACGGTTGAGTGTCTTCACTGGTGATTTCTCTCTCTCCCACTCAACTGTATGCAGAATGGCTTCTTCCAGCTTTCTGTCAGCTGGTCTACCTGGATTAAAAATCTAGTCTTTTGTCAGGTGTTGTGATGCACCCCTTTAATCCCAGCACTCAGGAAGGTTCGCCAGAGGTAGGAGGATCACTGTCAGTTCAAGACCACCCCAACGCTACAGAGTGAGTGAGACCCTACCTTAAAAAAAAAAAAAAAAACTAGCCTTTGGACTAGAGCATTGGCTCTGCAGTTAAGGCTCTTGCCTACAAAACCTAAAGACTTGGGTTCAGTTCTTCAGTACCCACATAAAGACAAGTGCACAAGGTGGCGCATGCATCTGGAGTTGTTTTGCAGTGGCTGGAGGCCCTGGCATGCCAATTCTTTCCTGCCCCCACCCCACCCCTTCTCTCCCTCTTCTATCTCTCTCTGCTTGCAAATAAATAGAATTTTTTTTTATGAGCCTTTAATTCCAGCCCTTGGGAGATAGGAGGATCATTGTGAGTTCAAGGCCAGCCTACAACTACGGAGTGAGTTTTCCAAGTCAGCCTGGGTTAGAGTGAGACCTTACCTGGAAGGCCATAGGCTGTGGGGGGGGGAGGGTTGGGGGTGAACGACTATGTGAAGGTACCAGAGAACTTCCACAAACAGAAAAAAAAACTGTAAGTCTGTCTAAAAGAACTAGAATGGGTAAGTTTTATGGCTAGGACTTTCTGCCTGAAGGCATTGTCTGATCTACACAGTTTGGGCAACATAAAGCCATTTTTAGGGATTTTATGTATTTATTTTAGAGAAGAGTAGGCAAATAGAATGGACACTCCAGGGCATCCAGCTCTGCAAACGAACTCTAGACATATGTGCCACCGTGTATCTGTCTTAGGTACTATGGGAGTCAAACCATGGTCCTTATACTTTGCAGGCAAGTGCCTTAACCACTAAACCATCTCTCCAGCCTTTTGGGATTTTTAGATAGCAGAGATTCAATTCCTAAGTAGTAGATCCTGTACACACATGTACAAATAAACAAAATTATTTTTAAAAATTTTATTTTTATTTGTTTTAAAGAGAGAAAAAGGCAGAGAGGGAGAGAGAATGGGTATGCCATGGCCTATATCCACTGCAAATGAACTTCAGGTGCATGTGTCACCTTGCGCATCTGACTTACATGAGCAAGTGCAAAGTGTTATTGGAATTTTCCCCAGTACCCAGGTAAGGCCAGATGCACAAAATAGAACATGCATCCTGAATTCATTTGCATTGGCAGGAGGAGCTGGTATGCCCATGTTCTTTCTGTCTTTCACAAGGAAATAAATTACTTAGCTAGTTCACACATTGTTTGCCTGTTCCCAGATTCACGGCACCTCAGGCAGAACTCTATGAGGCTGTTCTAGAAATCCAGAAAGCTTGTTTGACACTTTGCTCCCCTGGGACCAGTTTGGAGAATATCTACAGCATGATGCTGGCTCTGATCGGACAGAAGCTTAAGGAGTTGGGGATTGTGAAGACCACCAAAGAAAATGCTTTCAAGGTACTTCCATTCTCTTGACTAGAGTTCTCAAGAATACCTAACAATAGCCTGGAGAGATGGCTTAGCCATTCAGGTGCTTGCCTGTGAAGCCAAAAGACCTAGGTTTGATTCCCCAATACCCACATAAAACAAATGCACAAGGTGGTGCATGCACCTGGAATTCATTTGCAGTGGTTGGAGGCCCTGGCCCACCCATATTCTATCTACCTGTCTCTCTGTCGCACTCACTCTCTCAAATAAATAAAATATTTTTGAAAAATCCCTGCTGTGCAGCACAGCACAGGAATATGGAAGACCCACTCCCCAGTGCCACTCTTGGGGTCCCAAGTCCTTCTGATCAAGGCCCAGACCATGGACTGTGTAAGGCCACTAATGGCCCCCGGCCAACCAGGCAAGTCCCTGTCTTCCCAGAGTTGGGTTGCTTGGGAATGCAGCCCAAAGCAGGTGGTAAACTCCATGTTTGGCTAAGTAAAGGGCCAGGTATGGTGGTGCATGCCTTTAATCCCAGCACTTGGGAGGCAGAGGTAGGAGGATTGCTGTGAGTTTGTGACCACCCTGAGACTCCATAGTGAATTCCAGGTCAGCCTGGGCTAGAGTGAGAGAGAGCCTGCCTGGGGGGGCGGGGACCTAACATGCAGCTCATTTTTTGCCGTACATACTAAAAGTACTCACTGTAGACATACTGTTGTATTTTGATTGTCTAGCCCCCACATTACCCTCTTGTTCCTCTTCTGCAATGCTGCTGCTTCACATTTACCAGTGGGTACACCACTGGAGATAATGATTCCCCTCTCCCAGCGACCATAAGCTAACACTAGTTCCTCATGATCCCTTCTGCCATATAGGACGCATGGTTGACTGGTCCTACCTTGTGCAGAAAACCACAGCTGCTAAGACTGATGAGTGTCATGTTCAGGCAGGAGTACCACAGCACACTTAACCAGCCTGCAAATCTTACATTCTGTCCACTCCCTCTCCCACAGTGTTCCCCAAGTCTTGGAGGGGATGATAAAGATGTCCCATATAAGGCAATTCTTTTATCTATAAAAGGGACTTAATACTCTGATCACTTGGAAACTTCCAGCTGTGGGTTTTTCCCTTGCCTGGGCCTGGGCTGGCTAAGTCCAGGTCCAGCCAGGAGGGCCCCCTAACCCTTATTCCCTACATGGGTTCCCCTCCAGCTCTCACATGGCAGGAGCTCCTTGAGCTTTTTTTTCTTTCCATGCTTTTTTTCCACAGGCCCTCCACTTCTGATCTCTGGCAACATGGGTGCCTTTCCTTGGCTCTACTTCCCTCAATAAATATAATTTGATTTTTAAAGAAAGGAGGGTACTTAACTTTAACATGAATTAAAACAAGGGGAGTTTGTCAGTGTTTACTTCAGCCAAAAGATGGCAGCACATTTTGGTTCTTTGCTTACTGTGTAACAGGTTAATATTCAAAAAACACAAAATGAAGGCTGATAAAGAAAAGGTGGGAAAGAACACAGAAACTGAGAGGTTGACTCAGCCCATGCAGGCAACCAGCAAACACTGCCCCTGGCCATTTCCAAAACACAAGACTGTGTTGCAAACTCAATGACCCTCTTTTTCCTGCATTTCTTATACTCCACAATACCAGGTAGGGTGCCAGTTTGTTGATCCAGGGGGGAAATAAAGCAGACCTTGGGCAGGATACTTCTTGAGTACTCTGGCCCTTCCAAAAGAGTCTAATTCTTCCTGTTGCCCCAATGCAAGTCAGCTAGCCCAATCTGAAAGGTTGTAATCTCTCAAACAATTTGCAGATGAAGGGGCAGCAATTTAGGCCCAAAGATTTCATTTTTTCTGTGCTATATCCCTCTCCTCAGACCAGTTCATTTCTACACAAAGCAACCCTGCACAACTTCTCAGGACCCAGGCATAACAGTAAGCTTCCCATACAAACTGCTAGCCCAGTCCAGGCACAGCCAAACCTCACAGTCCATGGTTCTTACTGTATTCAGGTCTTTCAGCTGTCACCAGAATAATCCATCAAGCTGTACTTACAGCACTGCAAGTCGTCTCTTAGGCCAAGGTTTCAAGTCCTTCCACATTCCTCGCTCCAAAATGCCAAAGCCACAAAGCCAGGTGTCCAGCAGCAATCCCACTCCTCAGTATCACTTTACTATTGCAGTCAGGTTCTCATTGCTGGTAGAAATCACCCAACCAAGAGAAGCTTCTGGGAAAGAAGAGGTTTATTTTGGCTTAGAGGCTCGAGGGGAAGCTCCACTATGGCAGGGGGAAGCGATGGCATGAGCAGAGGGTGGACATCACCCCATGACCAACATAAGGTGGACCATAGCAACAGGAGAGTGGGCCAAACACTGGCATGGGGAAACTGGCTGTAACACCCATAAGCCCACCCCCAGCCATACACCGCCTCCAGCAGGCGTTAATTCCCAAATCTCCCATCAGCTGGGAACCTAGCATTCAGAACACCGAAGTTTATGGGGGACACCTGAATCAAACCACTATACCCTCTCTCCCTCTTTCTCTCTGTCTAATAAATAAATAAAAATAAAATTAGCCAGGTATGGTGGTGTCTGCCTTTAATCCCAGCATTTAGGAAGTAGAGGTAGGAGGATCACCATGAGTTCGAGGCCACCCTGAGACTACATAG
Source organism: Jaculus jaculus (assembly GCF_020740685.1). Classification (NCBI taxonomy): domain Eukaryota; kingdom Metazoa; phylum Chordata; class Mammalia; order Rodentia; family Dipodidae; genus Jaculus; species Jaculus jaculus. The sequence goes on from NC_059107.1 coordinate 158,322,126, forward strand.
TTAATTCCAGGTGAGCGTGGGCCAGAGTAAGACTCTACCTGAAAAAAAATAATAATAATAATAATACAGGGCTGGAGAGATGGCTTAGTGATTAAGGCACATGCCTGTGAAGCCTAAGGAGTCTGGTTCGATTCTCCTGGTCCCACGTAAGCCAGATGTACATGGTGGCACATACATCTGGAGTTTATTTGCAGTAGCTATAGGAGGGCCTGGCACACCTATTCTCACACACTGTCTCTTCCTCTTCTTCTCTCTGTCTCTAATAAGTAAAAATAAAATTAAAAATAAGTAAATGAAATTATCAGATGAGCCAGGTACGGTGATGGCACTCCTTTAATGCCAGCACTTGGAAGGAAGAGAATCATTGTGAGTTAGAGGCCAGCCTGGGACTACAAAGTGAGTTCCAGGTCAGCCTGGGCTAGAGAGAGAGCCTGCCTCTAAAAACCAAAAGGAAAATAAGTTGTTTCTCTAATAAAACCATTGTAATTATCGTTTCTAGGCTGCTCGGAAATACTGTCCTCACCATGTCGGCCATTACCTTGGAATGGACGTCCATGACACTCCAGACGTGCCCCGTTCCCTCCCTCTGCAGCCTGGTATGGTAATCACGATTGAGCCAGGTGAGCAAGGAGAGCAGTTACAACTACCCACACCTTGGGAATGCGAATCATAAGTAGGCATTGCTTACTTTTCCTTACCCAACGTCACTAAACTAGAAGTGAGGAGGGAGGGGTGGGCCCTCCGCTGTTGACGGCAGCTCGGATTTATCTTTAGTTTCTTATTTAGCATCACACAGTTTGTTTAATTTGATTCCCCCAATAAACAGCAGATGGTGAATACCTTCTGTAAGTAGATATTAAGGAATAAATCTTTTTTTAATCCTGCCTTTGTCAGGGCCAATCTGTGCTAGTCTCTTAGTTAGTGGTGGGCTGCTGGAGCTTCCTGAGGAGAGCACCTCAGGTCACTTGTAACACCACCACCTACAGTGAACTACCCAGCCTCTCCCACTGTGTCATAGCCAAGTCCTTCCTCCTAAGCTTCAGCAAAAGTTCTCAGTCAGGGCTGGAGAGATGGCTTAGCAGTTTGCCTGCAAACCTAAAGACCCACGTTCGATTCCCCAGGACCCAGGTTAGTCAGATGCACAACAGGCGCACACATCTGGACTTCGTTTCCAGTGGCTGGAGGCCCTGGCATGCCCATTCTGTCTCTCTCTCCCCACCCCCCTTCTCTGTCTAATAAATAAAAGTAATTTAAAAAGAAAAGAAAAAGCTGTCAGTCAAGCAAGAGACTGAAGGAATGCTGGCGCTGGGCAGGGTACAGAAGAGAAATGGTGGCCACAGCGAGCACAAAGCCTGATGGTGCTTTTAAATACAGACTGTTTGCATTGTGAAAACAAAACTCAAGTTTAGATTTTAAATAATTTACCTCTAAATTAGGTAAATTGTGGCTGAGAAATGTCCTAAACTGCTCTTTGCAACCTTAAGTGCAGTTCAGTCCGTGTACTTGGTGTGCAGTATGTATGGGTATTTGCCTGGACTTGACTGCATTTTCCTTCCCTCCCCCTTTTATTTTTTTGAGGTAGGGCTCACTCACTCTAGCCCAGGCTGACCTGGAATTTACTGTGTAGTCAGTCTCAGAGTGGCCTTGGACTCATGGTGATCCTCCTGCCTCTCTGTGCACTGGCTAGAGACTCTGGTGTGCCCATTCTCTCTCTCTCCCTCCCTCCCTCTCTCTCTCTCTCTCTCTCTCTCCCTCCCTCCCTCTCTCTCTCTCTCTCCTTGCAAAAATAAATAAATAAGGGCTAAAGAGAGGGCTTGGTGGTTAACGTGCTTGCCTGAGAAGCCTAAGGACTCTGGTTCAGTTCCCCAGTACCCACATAAGCCAAATGCACAAGATGGTGCATGCCCTGGTACACACATTCTCTCCCTTCCCCCCCCCAATAAATAAGTAAAATATTTTAAAAATAAATAAATAGCCGGGTGTGGTGGCGCACACCTTTAATCCCAGTGCTTAGGAGGCAGAGGTAGGAGGATCACTATGAGTTCAAGGCCATCCTGAGACCACATAGTGAATTTCAGGTCAGTTTGGACTAGAGTGAAACCCTATCTTGAAAAACAAAAATAATAATAATAATTAATTAAATGGCCGGGCATGGTGGCTCACACCTTTAATCCCAGCACTTGGTAGGCAGAGGTAGGATTGCCATGAGTTCAAGGCCACCCTGAGACTACAGAGTGAATTCCAGGTCAGCCTGAGCTAGAGTGAGACCCTACCTCAAACAAAATAATAATAATAATAACAATAATTAATAAAGTACTTTTTATTTTAAAAAGTAGAGAATAACGGAGGACAATTCCCAACATTAACCTCTGGCCTTCATGCACACACACATGCACAGACACCTGAACATACACACTCAGCCAACATACATACGTGCATGAACTTACAACATACGCATATGGGCTGGAGAGATAGCTTAGCAGTGAAGGCATTCTGCAAAGCCAAAGGACCCAGGTTCGAGTCCCACATAAGTGAGATACACAAGGTGGCACATGCATCTGGAGTTCATTTACAACGAGTGAATGCCCTGGCGCACCCATTCTCTCCTCCCTACCCGCCCCCCAAATAAATATTATAAAAAGAAGCCGGGCATGGTGTCGCTCGCCTTTAATATCAGCACTCAGGAGGCAGAGGTAGGAGGATCACCATGAGTTCGAGGACACCCTGAGAGTACATAGTGAATTCCAGGTCAACCTGGGCTAACGCAAGATCTTACTTCGAAAAAACAAAAAAAGATTATAAACTCATGACCAGTATTATCATGGTTAAATAAAACTTATAGTCAAATACACAAAATAGCTATAAGATACTAATCCTGGTTAATTGTATCAACATTATTCATTACGTATTGGGCTCTGTGACATGTTAGTTAGTTCATTTAATTCTGGGGTAAGTTTAATGAAGAACCAGCAAGGACAAACAAGGGATTTTAACACTGAGGTTAACATACCACAGATCCATCAGTTACTATCATATCTTCTCTCTACTCCTCAGGCATTTATGTTCCAGAAGATGACAGAGATGCACCAGAGAAGTTCCGAGGCCTCGGAGTACGAATTGAGGATGATGTGGTGGTGACTCAAGACTCACCGCTTATCCTTTCTGCAGACTGTCCCAAAGAGATGAATGACATCGAACAGATCTGCAGCAGGACCTCCTGACTCCCACTCTGGCTCACCTGCATCCTGTGTTCAGGAGGAGGATACCAGTATCCCTGAACGTGTACAGTCTGGGTTCCATTGGGAGTGCAGCAGCTGTATGAGTGTGTGATATGAGTGTGTGTCCTTGAGTGTGTGGGCCTTTTCATTTTAAGTAAATGTGAAAGTTCACTTTTCACCAGAAAAAAATGAATTTAGGAGGTTGTTACTGAAACTCTAGTGATATTCTGAAAAAGAAAATGATCCAAGTAATTGTTTCCTCTCCACCCCAAAATAGGGTTTCACTCTACCCCAGGCTGGCCTCAAACTTACAGCAATCCTACCTCTGCCTTCCAAGTGCTGGGATTAAAGACGTGCCACTATGTCTGGCAAGTTTAATTTTTAAATGTAAAATAATATTTTGATTACATGTGTCTATGCATTTCAGTGAACACATTTAAAAAAATGGAAAATTCTCTTTCATTCAGGTTCTTTTCTTTCTGCACTTTTACTGCGATCCTCTTCATATCATAAGATGTTCGTGTGATGCCTGAATTTTGAGTTGAGGTCTATCCCTATGCTAAAATCCACTTGTTACTGATGTTTGTTTGTTTTGTTTTGTTGTTTTTGAGGGTAGGGTCTCACTAAATAGTCCAGGCTGACCTGGAATTCACTATGTAGTCTCATGCTGGCCTCAAACTCATGATAATCCTCCTATCTCGGCTTCCCAAGTGCTGGTTAAAAGGCATGTTTCACCACACCTGGCTCCTATTACTGATTTAAGCTGTCCAGTAGATCTAGAAACCAACGGGAAACAAAGGTAAGGTTAGAGCAAAAGTAACATCATGTGCACCTGGCTAGAACTTGATGCGCGGAGAATGACTCACACTGCAGCGGTCTCATTCCTTCTTAGCCATGCATGCATTTCTTGGGCTCCAAGTCATAAGCATTACTACGTATACCAGTCTTCCCTTCCTAACTTTCTGCCTTTATGCTTGTTTATTCTGCTGTGCTGAGATTGAACCTAGGGCCTTGGACATGCTAAACAAGCACTGTGCCTGTGCTGTGGAACTACCTCCTAGCCCTGAACACAAAATAAGAGACTGGGAAGATGACTCGGCAGTTAAAGGCATTTGTTTGCAAAGCCTGCTGATCGTGGTTCAGTTCCCCAGTACCCAAATAAAACTAGATGCACAAAGTGGTGCATGTGTCCTCGAGTTTGTTTGCACTGGCAGGAAGCCCTGCCGTATACTGTCACTCACATACACATGTGGACACTCTCTCTCTCTCTCTAGCAAATATTTTAAGAAAGGCTAGATAGATGGTTAGTGGTTAAGGCACTTGCCTGTGAAGCCTAAGGACCCAGGTTCGATTCTCCAGTACCCACACAAGGTGGTGCATGTATCTGGAGTTCTTTTGCAGTAGCTAGTGGCCCTGGTGTACCCATTATCTTTCTCTATGTTCCTCTTTCTCTCTCTCTTGAAATAAATAAAATATTTTTTAAATTTGCATAAGATCATCATAATAGGAAAAGATCATGACATCAAAATAAAAGAGAGACTGATTGAGAGGGGTAGGGGATATGATGGAGAATGGAGTTTGAAAGGGCAAAGTTGGGGGAGGGAGGTGATTTCCATGGGATTTTTTTTTTTTTAATAACCATGGAAATTGTTAATAAAAAGAAAATTTTGCCGGGAGTGGTGGTGCACGCCTTTAATCCCAGCACTCGAGAGGCAGAGGTAGGAGAATCGCCGTGAGTTCAAGGCTACCCGGAGACTACAGAGTTAATTCCAGGTCAGCCTGGACCAGAGTGAGACCCTACCTCAAAAAAAAGAAAAAAAGAAAGAAAATTTTGAGGGAAAAAAAAAAAAAACCCTGTTGTGGTGGCATATGCCTTTAATCCCAGTACTTGAGAGGCCAAGGTAGGAGGATCTCCATGAGTTTGAGGCCACTCTGGGACTACGGAGTCCGAGGTCAACCTGTGCTAGAGAATAACCTACCTTGGAAAAATAAAATGAAATAAGAACAGAATCACCCTTCTAATGTTGTTGCTGGAGTTTTCCTCCTGGGGTTGGAGAGAGATGTTTTTATCATTAACAATAGCCACTTAGGGCTGGGGAGCTGGCTCAGTGATTGATGCAGTTGACTGCAAAGCCATGTTCAGTTCCCTAGGACCCACATACAGCCAGATGCACAGAGTTGTATCCATCTGGAGTTCATTTGCAGTGGCTGGCGGCCCTGGTGCACCCATTCTCTGTCTCTTATCTCTCTCTGCTTGCAAATATATGCAATTTTTTATGGCACTAGGTATGCAGATTCTTATGCATTTATTTCATAAACTGATGTTTTTCTCCCATAGCCAGGAATCTGGGAATATGATTTTTTGTTGTTTTTGTTTTTACTGGAAACACACTAACAAATACTGAGTACAAATTCACCTCTTCTCATATACTCCAAATTAAGAAGATGCTTCTAATGGGAACTTAAATTACTCTCTATACATCAGGTGATATGGCGCACACTGGTAACCCCAACACTTGAGAGGCAGGGACAAGAAGATGGGGGGCTAGAGATCATGACCTGGCTGCATAGCAAACCTAAAGACAGCCTGCACTACACAGCAAGACTCTCAAAAAAAAAACACAACTATGCATCTTTTTTAGGAACATTGATGATCTTGGTCTCTCTCTCTTTCTCCCTTCCCCCCCCCTTCTTCCTTCCTGTGTGGAATAGGTTTTAACATTGTTTTTTGGGGGGAGGGTGTGGGTTTTGGGGGGGGTATTTTCAAGGTAAGGTCTTAGTCTAGCCCAGGCTGACCTGGAATTCACTCTGTAGTCTCAGGGTGGCCTCGAATTCATAGCAATACTCCTAACTCTGCCTCCAGATTGCTGGGATTAAAGGTGTGTGCCACCATACCTGGCTTGTTTTTTAATTTTTATTTCCTTAAATGGGATCTATAGTCCAAGATTTTAGCAGGCAGAATAATTGTTAAGCATGGGGAATTCAGGATCATGAAAAGGTGAATAGGTTATTAACAGAATCCCATGGTCACAAACTGCATAGATCCTGAGCTCTTGTCTCTTCCTGTGTGTCACTGAGGAACTTGAAGTCAATATCAGTATTGCTTGGGTCAGGGGTCACCCTTGGACTCCAGGCCTTGCAGTGTGGGCTCTACAAGCAGCTGAGGAAACTATAATTTTGGTCATTTTTTAATGCTTTGTATTACTTTTGTGCTATTATATAAGTTGAGTTTGAACAAAATGCTGTTACTTTTTAAGACCCTATTAGATGAAAATGGATATGTCATGCCCCAGCAACAAAAAGCATTTATAACTTATTTCTTATTTTTAAAATATACTATAAAACAATTAAAATGTTGGTTGTGTATTTTATTTCAGGATCTAGAGCTTATAGAGTTTTATAAAATATTATTAACCCAGCATGGAAGCACACATGTTTAATCCCAGCACTCTACAGGCCAAAGTAGAAGGATCACTGTGAGTTCCAGGCCAGCTTGGGCTAGAGTGAGATCCTCCTTCAAAAACAAGCAAAGTACCTGGACCTGGTGGCACATGCCTTTAATCCCAGCACTCAGAGGCAGAGGTATGAGGATTGCCATGAGTTCAAGTCCAACCTGAGATTACATAGAGAATTCTAGGTTAGCCTGGGATAGAGTGAGACCCTATGTCAGGGGGGGAAAGGTGCCAAAAATAAGCAAAGTATTCATTAAATCACAAAACGATGATAGCAAATTTGAAATTATACCATTAGTTGAAGGGTGATAAAAATAAACCAGTGGGGGCTGGAGCGATGGCTAAGCAGTTAAGGTAATTGTCTCCAAAGCCTAAGGACCCAGGTTTGATTCCCCAGTACCCAAGTAAAGCCAAATGCACAAAGTGATGCATGCATCTGGAGTTCATTTACAGTGGATAGAGGCCCTGGCACAACCATTCTCTTTCTCTCTATATATATAGAGAGAAGCAGGGTCTTAATGTAGCCCAGGCTGACCTGGAATTCATATGTAGTCTCAGGATGGCCTCAAACTCATAGCAATGCACCTACCTCTGCCTCCCAAGTGCTGGGAGGCGGTTGCCACCATGCCCAGCCTAGTTAATATTTGTTTATTTATTTAAGAGAGAGGCAGTCAGAGAATGGGTGTGCCAGGGTCTCCAGCCTCTACAAGTGAACACCAGACACATAGGCCACCATGTGCATCTGCCTTATATGGGAGCTGGGGAATTTAACCTGAGTCCTTAGACTTCGAGGGCAAGTACATTATCCACTAAGCCATCTCTCCAGCCCTGCAGATAATTTTTTTTTTTTTTAAGCGGGCAAGTGCAGGGACTGGTATTGCACTCCATTAACCCCAGCACTTGGGAGGCAGAAGTAGGAGGATCTCTGAGTTTGAGGCCTGCCTGAGAATACATAGTGAATTCCAAGTCAGCCTGGGCTAGAGTGAGACCCTACCACAAAGGGGGAAAAAAAAAATGATCTGCCCGGCTGAGTGTAGTAATCTCAATGTTTGGGAAGCTATAACAGCAGGATGGTGAGTTGAGGCCAACCCAGGCTACATAATAAGACCCTGTTTCAAAAGACCACAAAAAGCTACTTTAATGACTCACACTTGTAATCCCAGCATGGGGAAGGCAAAAACTAGAGAGTAAGAAGGTCTAACCCAGCCTAAACTACATTGAAAATTCCAGACCAGCCTGGGATTATATTGTGTATAATTCAGGGGTGGAGAGCTTGCCTAACAGGCAGAATGCCCTGTGTTCCAAACACCCAAACGCAGGAGGAGGTAAAATGGCAGCATGGCAAATTGAGGCCAGTACAAGCTATAACAGTAAGTCCCTCCGGTAAAGACTCAGGTAAGAGTTACCAGGAAATAAAGGCATGTGAAAATGGCTAAAAGAACAGGAACTGTTTTGGGTAGAGAAGAGAAAGGGAAGGAAAAGCAGGATGACTGCTCCAAATATCCGCAAGGCTGTCATGTGGAATGTTTTTTGTATGCTGCTCCATTCTGCAGAACCAGAAAATGGAGGCTAAAAGCAGCATTCTCATAGAATTAGAATCTAAGCCAGGAGTGGTAGTGCACGTTTGTAATCCTAGCACTCAGGAGGCAGAGGTAGGATCGCTGTGAGTTTGAGGCCAGCCTGGGAACTGCATAGTGAATTCCAGGTCAGCCTGGGCTAGTGTGAGACCCTACCTTGAAAAAGATTTAAAAAAAAAACACCCAAAAGCAGCCTGTGGGAGGAAAAGGTTTATTTTGGCTTACAGACTAGAGGGGAAGCTCCATGATGGCAGGGGGAAACAATAGCGTGGAAGTGGACATCACCTCCTGGTCAACATCAGATGGACACCAGCAACAGGAGACTGCCAAACCCTGGAAGGAGAAGCTGGCTGTAACACCCATTCGCCCAAAACAATCCATCACCTCCAGGAGGCTCCAATTCCTAAATTGACACCAGTTGGGAACCTACCATTCAGAACATACAAGTTTATGGAGACACCTGAGTCATGCCACCACACACAGCTTCTTTTTTGTTTTTGTTTTCTTTAATTTTTTTTCTTTATTTATTTGAGAATGACAGAGAAAGAAAGAGGCAGAGGGAGGGAGAGAGAGAATGGGCGCGCCAGGGCCTCCAGCCACTGCAAACGAACTCCAGACACATGTGCCCCGGCCAGCGGGGAGTCGAACAAGAACCTGAGGGGAAGTTAACCTGAGTGGGAGAAGGCAAACAGACACAAGGAGACCATGCTAGGTGTTTATCAAGGCCTCGAGAGTTTATTCTTACATGCAGGTTTATATAAGGTTGTAGGGGGAAGGGACATAATCAGGCCAAAGATCACAGAGTTACTGGTTAAGCCGCAATGCCTTTGTTTCCTCATCAGCTACCGGCAGCATGGGGGAGTATTTAACCAAGTGTACGATTCCTTTGTTTCTGGTAGTTGAATATTAGGTGAGGAAGTAGAAACAACTTGCTATATGGTGGTTTCTGTTAACATGGCCAAGGTTTGGTTCATAGCTCCCAACACACATGCGCCCCCTTGTGCATCTGGCTAACGCGGGTCCTGGGGAATTGAGCCTTGAACCAGAGTCCTTAGGCTTTATAGGCAAGTGCCTAACTGCTAAGCCATCTCTCCAACCCTGTTTTTGTTTTCTTGAGACAGGATCTCATGTAACCCAAACCTCAAACTCACTTTGTAGCCAAAGATGAATTTGAATTCATAATCCTCCTGCCTCCACCTCCTGATTGCTGTGATTTGGCACATGTAGCACCATTCCCAGCTTTGTGACATTCTCGTAGATTAGTGAAGCCCTGCAGTCATCCACTTCCACATGGTAGCACCATCAAAGCAAGGCACTGTGGGTTAATGCTGCTCTCCCTTACACCCCTACAATCCCTTCCTTACAAAACTAACTTCACTAAAACTTAAATAAAGCCATGTGTAGTGGTACACAGCTATAATTCCAGCACTGAGAAGGCTGAGGCCAGGGCTGGGAGATAGCTCAGCGGTGAAAATGCTTTGCTTCCAAACCCTGATGGCCTGGGCTCAATCCCCCAGCAACCGTGTAAAGACAGATTGCACAATGATGCATACATATGTGGGCCAGCTAGTCTGATGTTCCTGTTCAGTCTGGCAGTAGTACATTTGCAGCCCAATAGACCCTGACTCAAAGAAGGTGGAACCCAGATACCTCCCCAAATTGTCCTCTGACCTTCATAGGCTCTTCATTGCACAAATAAATAAATAAGGCTGAGGCCGAGAGGAAAACAGATTTCAAGCCCAATCAGGGCTACAAAGCAAGACCTTAAAATCAGCTGAGCATGGTGGCTCCTGATTTAATCCCACCACTCAGGAGGTTGAGGCAGCTGTGAATTGTTACCTGTAGGTATAGAATGGGTTCCAGGTCTGCCTGGTCTATAATGAGATTACCTCACTAAAATATAATCTGGTCATTGTGGTGTATGCCTTTAATCCCAGCACTCAGGAAGCAGAGGTAGGAGGATTACTGTGTGTTTGAGGCCAGTCTAAGACTACATAGTGAATTCCAGGTTATCCTGGACTAGAGTGAGACCCTACCTTGAAAAACCAAAATTAAGGCTGGAGAGATGGCTTAGTGGTTAAGGCTTTGCACAGATGCAATTCCCCAGTATCCATGTAAACCAGATGTACAGGTGATGCACGTGCACCAGGTGGTGCATGCATCTGGGATTTGTTTGCTGTGCCTAGAGGCCCTGACATGACAATTCTCTTCCTCTCAAATTAAAAAGAGAAAGACAGGCGTGGTGGCGCACACCTTTAATCCCAGCACTCAGGAGGCACAAGTAGGAGGAGCGCTGTGAGTTCAAGGCCACCCTGAGACTACATAGTGAATCCCATGTCAGCCTGAGCCAAAGCGAGACCCTACCTCAAAAAGAGAGAGAGCCGGGTGTGGTGGCGCACGCCTTTAATCCCAGCACTCGCGAGGCAGAGGTAGGAGGATCGCCGTGAGTTCAAGGCCACCCTGAGACTCTGTAGTGAATTCCAGGTCAGCCTGGGCTAGAGTGAGACCCTACCTCAAAAAACTAAAAAAAAGAGTGAGAGAGAGAAAATACCAGGTTAGCCTAGGTAGAGTGAGACCCTACCTCAAAAAAAAAAAAAAAAAAAAAGGGGGCCAGGCGTGGTGGCGCATGCCTTTAATCCCAGTACTTGGGAGGTAGAGGTAGGAGGATCTCCGAGAGTTTTAGACCACTTTGAGACTACATAGTGAATTCCAAGTTAAGCTGAGCTAGCGTGAGACCCAACCCCCCCCCAAAAAAAACGACAGGTGCTGGACAGATGGTTTAGCGGTTAAGGTGCTTGCCTATGAAGCCTAAGGAACCAAGTTCAATTCCTCAGAACCCACATAAGGCAGATACCCATGGTGGCACATGTTTCTGGGGCTCATTTGCAGTAACCGGAGGCTTTGGTGTGCCCGTTCTCTCTCACCCCACCCACCTCCTTCAATAAATAAGTAAAAATAAAATAAAATTTTAAAAATGGATTCTGGAGCTGGAGAGATGGCTTAGCATTTGCCTGCAAAGCCAAAGGATCCCAAGTCGACTTTCCAGGACCCATGTAAACCAGATGCACAAGGGGATGCATGCAACTGGAGTTCGTTTGCAGTGGCTGGAGGCCCTGGCATGCCCATTCTCTCCCTCCTTCCCCTCTCTCTCTCTCTCTCTCTGTCTTTCAAATAAATGAAAATACTTTTTTTTGTTGTTGTTTTTTTTAGTTTTTCTAGGTAAGGTCTCACTCTAGTCCAGGCAGCCGGGCGTGGTGGCACATGCCTTTAATCCCAGCACTCAAGAGGCAGAAGTAGTAGGATTACTGTGAGTTCAAGGACACCCTGAAACTCTATAGTGAATTCCAGGTCAGCCTGGACTAGAGTGAGACCTTACCTAGAAAAAAAACAAAAAGAAAAATAAAATTTTAAAAATGGATTCTCAGGCTGGAAAGATGGCTTAGCAGATAAGGCGCTGGCCTGCAAAGTCTGAGGACCCAGGTTCGGTTCTCTTGGTCCCACATAAGCCAGATGCACATGGTGCACACAGCACATGTGTCTGGAGGCTCTGGTGTGCCCATTCTCACTCACTCTTTCTCTCCCTCTAATAAATAAATAAAAATAAATCGTTTTTAAAAATTGATTCTTTCAGGTATGTAAGGGGAAGATCTGAGGTTTACAGAGTCAAGGGGGTGCCAGCCCGCCCAGATAGTATGTTAGATTGTGGGGGTAGCAGGGGGCACTGCAGCTATTGTACATGAAACTGAATCAGACAAGCCTCGGTGGCATCTTTTGGTTCTTTCTTTGGGTTCCTATACAAGTGAAACTGCCTAAAAGAAGCTAGCTTTCACTGGGCATGGTGGCGCACATCTTTAATTCCAATTCTCTTGAGGCAGAGGTAGGAGGATTGCTGTGAGTTCAAGGCCACCCTGAGACCCCATAGTGAATTCCAGGTCAGCTTGGGCTAGAGTAAGACCCTACTTCGAAAAACAAAAAAATAAAAATAAAAATAAAAGGGGGCTGGGGAGATGGCTTAGCGGTTAAGCGCTTGCCTGTGAGGCCTAAAGACCTGTGGTGGTTTGATTCAGGTGTCCCCCATAAACTTAGGTGTTCTGAATGCTAGCTCCCCAGCTGATGGATATTTGGGAATTAATGCCTCCTGGAGGGGGAGTGTATTGTTGGGGGCGGGCTTATGGACTTTATAGCCAGTTTCCCCATGCCAGTGTTTGGCACACCCTCCTGTTGCTGTAGTCCACCTTATGTTGGCCAGGGGGTGATGTCCACCCTCTGCTCAATGCCATCGTTTTCCCCTGCCATTATGGAGCTTCCCCTCAAGCCTGTAAGCCAAAATAAATCTCCTTTTCCCAGAAGCTGCTCTTGGTTGGGTGATTTCTACCAGCAATGCGAACCGGACTGCAACAGGACCCCGGTCCAAGGCTCGGTTCCCCAGGACCCACGTTAGCCAGATACACAAGGGGGCGCATGCGTCTGGAATTCGTTTGCAGTGGCTGGAGGCCCTGGCACGCCCATTCTCTCTCTTTCTCTACCTGCCTCTTCCTCTCTCTGTCACTCTCAAATAAATAAATAAAAATGAACAACAAACAAAGCTAGCTTTCTCCTGTTTCTCCTGAGTCTCCTTCACCACCATGCCAGCAAACTGTGTGTGTGTGTATTTCAAGATAGTATCTCTCTCGTTCTAGATCAGGCTTACCTGGAATTCACTATGTAGTCTCAGGGTTGCCAGGAACTTGTGGCAATCCACCTATCTCTGCCTATGAAGTACTGGGATTAAAGGTATGCACCACCATGCTCAGCAATATTTTTATTTATTTGCAAGCAGAGAAAGAGAGTTGGGATGCCAGGACCTCTTGCCACTGCAAACTCCAGACACATGCACCACTTTGTGAGCCTGGCTTTAGGTGGATATGGCAGGGCTTTGCAAGGTAGTGCCTTTAACCACTGTACCATCTTCCCAGCCCTCATTAAATTAGAAGGAAGGGAGGGAAGGAGGGAGGGAAGGAGAAGAGACGAGAAGAGCCATAGAAAAAGCCAGATGAAGCCAGGCATGGTGGTACACGCCTTTTAATACCAGCAGTTGGGAGGCAGAGATAGTAGGATCACCATGAGTTCGAGGCCAGCCTGAAACTGCATTGTGAATTCCAGGTCAGCCTGGGCAAGAGGGACCCTACCTCAGAAAACCAAAAAAAAAAAAAAAGTATGGTGCATTTGTGTAGAAACCAGAGGGCATCCTGCAGTGTTCTCAAGTGCACCACCTTTTTTCATGAGTTCTGGGGGTTGAACATAGGTCCCCACACTTATTTTACTGACTGAACCATCTCCCCAATTACCCTCATGTTTCATCTCTCTGTTTGGTTTTACGAGGTAGGGTCTCACGCTAGCCCAGGCTGACCTGGAATTCACTCTGTAGACTCAGGGTGGCCTCAAAGTCACAGTGATATTCCTACCTGTGCCTCTAGTGCTGGGATTGAAGGTGTGCGCCACCATGCCTGGCTTGTGTCATCCTTTATACCTGTTTGTTGTAGTGCGAAGGACCTAACTTGGTCTTACATGTGCTACAATGGAGCTGTATCCCCAGGCCTTTTATACTATATTTTTACTGTACATTGTCCATTTTTCCATGTGGAGGTTTGGATTAGCTGTCCCCCATGAACTTATGTGAACTGAATGCAAGAATGCTAGGTCCTCAGCTGGTGGCAATTTGGGAATTGGACCCTCATGGAGGTACTGCATTATTGGGGGCAGGCTAACGGGTGTTAGAGCCAGCTTCCCCTTGCCAGTGTGTAGCATACTTTCCTGCTACTGTTGTCTGCCTGATGTTGCCCAGGGTCTGATGTCCAGCCTCCATTCATGCCATGTTTTCACCCACCATCATGGAGCTTCCCGTCAAGTCTATAAGCCAAAAATAAAGCCTTTCCTTCCACAGTCTACTTTTGGTTGGGTGCCAGCAATGAGAAGGTGAATACAATTATCTACAAATACCACTGTGGGGCTGAAGAGGTGGCTTAGCGGTTAAGCACTTGCCTGGGAAGCCTAAGGATCCCGGTTTGAGGCTCAATTCCCCAGGACCCACGTAAGCCAGGTGTATAAGGTGGAGCATGCATCTAGAGTTCCTTTTCAGTGGCTGGAGGCCCTGATGCACCTATCCTCCCTCTCTCCCTCTCCCTCTTTCTCTCTCTCTTTCTCTCTCTCTCTCTCTCTCTCTCGCTCATAAATAAATAAATATAAACAAACCAAAAAACATTGTGTTCCAGTTTCCTATCATGCTCAGTATAGTAACATAGTGCGCAAGTTTGTAGCCTAGGAGCAATAACATACAGCACAAAGCCTAGATGTGCAGTGATAGCACTGTGTAGGTTTGTGTAAGTACATCCTATAATATTCTCAGGACAAAATTGTGGACTGTCCTGTTCTCAGAATATCTGCATATTACTTATTACATAATATTGCCTCCTGCTCCTCTGAGTCCCATTATCTTGTTTCATTTTCTTCATAGCTCTTATTGCTACCTGAGCCTTCCAGAAATATTTAACTTTTTGTTCTTTTTCCTATTAGAAGTTTGACTTCACCACTGTGGCTTTCCTGTTTCAAACAGCCAGGCATGGTAATCACAGCACTTGAGAGACAGAGACAGGATAGCTCAGATTTGAAGACCAGCCTGGACTACAATCTTGCCTTGCCAGGCGTGGTGGTGCACACCTTTAATCCCAGCACTACTTGGGGGGTAGAGGGAGGAGGATCGCTGTGAGTTCAAAGCCTGAGATACAGTGAATTCCAGGTCAGCCTGGGCTAGAGTGAGACCCTACCTTGAGAAACCAAAATAAACAAATAAATGTTTGTCTCTAAAAACAAAACGGGCTGGAGAGATGGCTTAGTGGTTCAGACTCTTGCCTGTGAAGCCTAAGGACCCATGTTTTATTCCCCAGTGCTCACATAAGCCTGATGCACACGGTGGCGCACGTGCCTGGAATTCATTTGCAGTAGCTGAAGGCCCTGGCATACCATTTTCTCTCTCTCTCTCTCTCTTTCTCTCTGTGTGTGTGTGTGTGTGTGTGTGTGTGTGTGTGTGTATATATATATATAATATGTGTGTGTGTGTATGTATATATTTCTGCCTCTCCCTCTCCTCCTACTCTCTCTCAAATAAAAAATAAATATTAAAGCACGCCTTTAATCCCAGAATTTGGGAGGCAGAGGCAGAAGGATGGCCATGAGTTTGAGGCCAGCCTGAGCCGACAAAGTGAATTCCAGGTCAGCCTGAGCTAGAGCGAGACCCTATGTTGGAAAAAAAAAAAAAAAGGAAGAAGAGCCAGTTGTGGTGGCACATGCCTTTAATCCCAGCACTTAGGAAGACTGAGGTAGGAGGATCACGGTGAGTTCGAGGCCACACTGAAAGTACATAGTGAATTCCAGGTCAGCTTGGGCTAGAGTGAAACCCTACCTCAAAAAAAGAGAGAGAGAAGTCGGGCGTGGTGGCGCATGCCTTTAATCCCAGCACTTGGGAGGCAGAGGTAGGAGGATCGCCATGAGTTCAAGGCCACCCTGAGACTCCATAGCGAATTCCAGGTCAGCCTGGGCTAGTGTGAGACCCTACCTCGAAAAACCAAAAAAAAAAAAAAAAAAGAGAGAAAGAGAGAGATGATGTTTTTTGGGGGGAGGGGAATTGGGGAGAGCTGCAGGTACATGGATTTAAGAGAAACTGAGGCCTTTTTTAAAAAAAAAAATTTATGGGCTGGAGAGATGTCTTAGCAGTTAAGCGCTTGCCTGTGAAGCCTAAGGACCCCGGCTCGAGGCTTGGTTCCCCAGGTCCCACGTTAGCCAGATGCACAAGGGGGCGCATGCGTCTGGAGTTCGTTTGCAGAGGCTGGAAGCCCTGGTGTGCCCATTCTCTCTTTCTCCCTCTACCTGTCTTTCTCTCTGTGTCTGTCGCTCTCAAATAAATAAATAAATAAATAAATAAATAAATAAATAAATAAATAAATAAATAAATAAATAAAAATACTTAAAAAAAATTATTTATGAGAGAGAGCCAGGCATGGTGGCACACACCTTTAATCCTAGCACTTGTGAGGCAGAGGTAGGAGAATGACTGTGAGTTCGACTGCAGAGTAAATTCCAGGTCAGCCCAGCCCAGAGTGAGACCCTACCATGAAAAAATTAAAAATAAAAATAAAAGAGCGAGGTGTGGTGGCTCATGCCTTTAATCCCAACACTCAGGAGGCAGAAGTAGGAGGATCACTGTGAGTTCAAGGCCACCCTGAGACTACACAATGAATTCCAGGTCAGCCTGAGCTACAGTGAGACCCTATCTCGAAAAACCAGAAAGAGAGAGAGAGAAAGAGAGATTGAGAAAAAAAATAGGTGTACCAGGGCCTCTAATCGCTCTAACTCCAGCTGCTTGTATCACCATGTGCATCTGGCAGGCTGGAGCCCCTGGCATGCCCATTCTCTATCTGCCTCTTTCTCTCTCACACACACAAATAAATATTTGGGGGGAATGGCTTAGCAGTTAAGGCGTTTGCCTGCGAAGTAAAGGGCCCAGGTTAGTTCCCCAGGACTCATGTAAGCCGGATGCACAAGTTTGCACATGCATCTGGAGTTTGCTTGCAGTGGCTAGAGGCCCTAGTACGTCCATTCTCTTTGCTTCTTTCTTTTTCTCAAATAAATAAAATAAAATTTAAACATATTTAGGGCTGGAGAGATGGCTTAGTGGTTAAGGCATTTGCCTGCAAAGCCAAAGGACCCTGGTTTGATTCCCCAGGACCCACCTAAGCCAGCTACACAAGGTGGTGCCATGAATGTGGAGTTTGTTTGCAGAGGCTGCAGGCCCTGGTGCGCCTGCTTTCTCTGTCTCTCTCTCTCTCTCATGAATCTTCCACAAAGCTGTCACCACAGAGAATAGTTGTCATTGGTACTGAGGACCGAGGTTGATGTCTGGTGTGCACGCGTGTGCTTTGTGGTGCTGACAGAGGAGGTTGTGGTGTCTTCCTTGATTGCGCTGTACCATACTTACTGAGTCAGGGTCTCTAGGAACCCAGAACTGGCCAATTCAGCTAGTCTAGCAGCCACAGTGCTGAATTACACCCACCACCACACTCACCAGTCGTTTATACAAGTGCTGGCGGATCCTATCTCAAGCCTCACACTTGCAGGGCAAACACTTTCTCCACTGACTATCTGGCACCAGCGGGACCAAGCGTTGATCAGCCCAGCTAGACTAGCTGACTTGGGGATCTTCCTCACTCTGCCTCCGTAGGCCCGGCACTACAGGCCCACATGGCCTCACCCGGCTTTTAGGTTTGTTTGTTTGCTTTATCCAGGTAGGGTCTCCCTCTAGCTCAGACTGACCTGGAATTCACTATGTCATCTCAGGGTGGCCTCGAACCCCCGGCAATCCACCTACCTCTGCCTCCCAAGTACTGGGATTAAAGGCGTGTGCCACCACGCCCTGCCCCTTAATTTTTTAAAAATTGTTTGTTGAGAAAGGCAGAGAGAATTGACATGCCAGGGCTCCCAGCCACCGTAATCTAATTCAGACGCTTGCACCAACTCATGCACAAGTGCAGCTTTGCATCACCTTCTGTGTCTGGTTTATGTGCGAACCTGGAGAGTTGAACATGGGTTCTTTGGTTTCACAGGCAAGCGCCTTAACGGCGAAGCCATCTCTCTAGCTCTTAAAAACTTTTTTTTTTTAATTGAGAATTTTAATACATGAACATACTCTTAATTTGATCATAATACCTTCCACCTTCTTCCACTGAATGACAGAAGCTTTAACATGAAATGTAGAACTTGGGCAAACAACAAAACTCTGGGACCTGGGGAAATGGCTCAGCACTAACAGTTCGGGTTCAAATCCCCAGTACCAATATAAAGCCAGAGGCACAATGTTGTGCAGGCATCTGGGCGGGAGAAAGCATCTCCGTGGCTCCTGAGAACTTAGCTATTTCAGGGGAGAAGGTGAGGGGGCATGGCTGTGGGATGCCTGCACCACTTGGCTTGGGGCCGAACATTCGGAGGTCTATGCCGACCCATGGAACCATTTCCTGAACTGCAATCAGCTCAGAAGATGCCTGGGCCCCTGGCAAGCCCCGCTCTGCGGAAGGCCCGCGGACAGTTCGAGTTGCCACCAGCCTCACCCCCGCCAACCCCGGGAGTGGTGTCACGAGCGCAGGAGAAAGAAACAGCAGCCGCCACCCCACGAGGAGCGGGGCTGTGGGGGCTTCCGAGAAGAAGGTGAAAGCCCTCAGGTCCATTTCCATCCGCTGGCTCAAGTCGATCGGCCCCGCCGACCCCGCCCCACTCACTGGAGCCACCGCCTCCTCCTCCTCCTGCGCCTTTAAGGGGCGTGGTCACAAGCTCCGCCCCCTCGGCCCGTTGCGCGCCAATAAGGGGAGGGGCACAGGAGGAGGAGCCCAGGCGGGAGGGGGGGAGAGAGTAGGCGTGTGCGCCGATTGCGCAGGCGCAGTGGCCGGACGACAGCGGTGTGTTTCCAAAATGGCGGCGGCGATGGATGTGGACACCCCCAGCGGCACCAACAGCGGCGCGGGCAAGAAGCGCTTTGAAGTGAAAAAGGTTGGGTCTCGCCAGCGCCTTCCTCAGGGAAGACAGAGAGGCGCGGAGGTGGCTGGCAGGCCCGAGGATGACCGAGGCGCGGAGGAGAGGGCTTCATTTCGGGGCGTTCTGGGGACCGGGTACCCACGACAGGAAGCCAGGGGGCGGGCCTTAGGCTTGGTCGGCGTGACGGCGGCCAATGTTCGTCAGGGCTGTGCTAGTTTCGCTGGCTGGTTGAAGGGCCAATCACAGAGGTGCTTATTGGAACACGCGGGGTTGCGACTTGGTTGCGGGAGCCAAGCGTTTGAGCTGTCACTGGAGTGACTGAGAGGTGGGGCGTGGGGGGGTGACGGGGTGTGGTGGTGGTGGGGAATGGGGAGTGAGGAGGCGACTGCGGCGGTTGGAGGATGGGGTACAGTGCGGACGGAGCCCGGAGTGCGAGATCCTCCCGCAGCTGAGGCCTCTTGGAGGAGCCCAGCTGCTGATCTCCTTGCCCCGCCCCTTTCTCGAGCCCAGGATCCTCGGCTTGGGGACAGGGTCCTCGCCGAATGCAGGCCTCCATCTACCCCCCTCGCCCCCGCCCAAGCTAGCTCTCATCCCCTCCAAGGAGTGCGAGTGCAAAGCTCGGTTCTGAGACTTCTGCTGCTTGTCACACAGCCTCCGCCAGCCCCGTTGCTCTCAGGTCTAGAGACCACCTAACAAGACAGAATAAAAAAAAAGGCATGATGGACTTTGTTAGGCAAGAAAAGCAGGCCCTATCTTGGGGCATTGAGAGGTTGAGACACTAGTTCCGAATGATCTGGTAAGAGTAGAAAAGCAAAATGTAGAATATGTCCTTTCTTTTTTTTTTTTTTTTTTGGCATGATACTCCCCTTTTGTGGTTTGCCAGTAGTTTGGGAGAAAAGTGTTGATTCCCATATAAGATGAAATAAATGCTTTTAAAATAAAGATCCTAAAGTAGGTTTGGTGTTATTCCTGAAACATCTGCCTAAACATGATTCCCTCTCCTTTTGCCACCCCCTTCGACCTCCCCTCCTTTTGGCGTCTCATTGTAGGCATCGCTGCTGCTCAGTTACAGACAGCAGCCATATTGAAAAATAATAGAAGTTGGTGGGGGGGGGTGCTCCTCCAAGTTGAGGCTGTGGTGTGAAAAGTGCTGAAGGAGTTCCTAGACATGGAGAAATGGGTTTGAAAGTGATGAGGATTTGGGAAGCGGTACCAAGTTATTGTATAAAAGTGTGCATATACATCTACAATTGCAGAAATCAGAGAGTTCAGTTAGCTGACTACCACTTATAGATCTGGAATTAAATGATTCTGGGCATATTACTGAGATTATCGGTTTATTTGGTAAGAGCCAAAAGAAAATCTTAGTGAATTCTAGTTTCCTCTGACCTAGTCTTGTAAGATTTAAGTGATGACCTTGTTCTGCGTGCAGGCACGCTGGGTAACTAGTTATCCAGCTTATCTCACACTTACCCACTTTATGATCCAATCATCGGCTTAGTTCTATCTCTTGCAAGTTTTCACCTCCCTGCTCTTGCTTTCAAAGCTGCCTTGAAGAGCAGTTACTTATTTATGCAGATTTGGAGTGCTTATACCAGGGAAACCTGCACAGGAAATCAAGTGTGTGCTTACTAAACCTAAAACAGGTGCTTAATTCTTTCTAATTTGATTATATTGATATGACTGGCTAAATTATTTTTAAATGAAAATATCAAGAAATGGTTCATTAATTTATGTGTATATGATGTAGTATCCACAAATGCTTTCCTTTGGGAGCCCCTCCTGTCACAGAGATGGTAACTGCAGTTGCAGGGTGGAACCCCAAGAAGTGTGGTACATTACAAGCAGAATGCATTGTTCTCCCTTTGTCTCTTTGCAGTGGAATGCGGTCGCCCTCTGGGCCTGGGATATTGTGGTTGATAACTGTGCCATCTGCAGGAACCACATTATGGATCTTTGTAAGTAACTGGAGGAGGATGGGGGAAGTTGAGAAGGTTACAGAGATTGTGGCTACTCTGATGCGACCAGTTTTCTTTACAGAACCGATCAGACTACTTGAGAGTCATCGCATCTCATCCATTGGTGTGATTGAAGGAATAGTTTGGGTTTTTGTTGTTGGTTTTAGCGATGTCTTAGAGGCATGCTCATGATAAGCTACTCAATCTAAAGATGGCAAGACCACATTGCAAATGAAATATGGACACAGAATGACCGTTGATTCTTTAAGTCTTATAGAAGTGAAAAGAAAATGTACACAGGCAAGTATGTAACACATGCCTGTGAGCCCAGCACTCAGGAGGCAGAAAAAGGAAGATTACAGAGAGTTCAAGGCCACCCTGGTCTGTATAGCTAGTTCAATTCCAGGCCAGCCAGTGCTACAAACAAACCTGGAGCTAAAATGCTCTCATCTGAGCTAGTTTTGTTGGGCAGGATTTACAGTTCCCCTTTGTATCTTCAAATTCCATGTTTGCAGGTTCAAACAACTGTGCTTGTGTATCTTTGATCTTGTGAGACAGTGTCTTGGCCTGCCTGTTTCCACCCCTGAGTGCCGGATTTTCATTTATTTTTGTATGCATATGCACCATGGCACATGCATGAAGGTCAGAGGACAACTTTTAGGTTGGTCCTTGCTTGTCTAACCCATTGGAGGCAGATTTTCCCACTCTAGAGTCTCACCCTGCAATTCTTTGCTGCCCTTGCCACTAATTTCTGGGAAATTCTCTTGTCTCCAGGTCTCATTCACCATCAGCTTCTGCATGCTGGTATCACAGAAGCCCCCCCCACGGCCTTTATGTGTGGGATCTGGGGATCAAGCTCGGGTACTCCAGCTCGAGGGACAAGTGCTTTATCCACTGAGCCGTCTCCTCAGCCCTTGAAACTGTATATTTCTTTTGGGGTGCGGGGATGGGGGAAGCATTCAAGGTAGAGTCATTACTCTAGCCCAGGCTGACCTGGAACTCACTCTGTAGTCCCAGGCAGGCCTTGAACTCACAGCGATCCTCCTACTTCTGCCTCCTGGGTGCTAGATTAAATAGATACGCCACCACACCTGGCATCATATACTACATTTTGTTATGACATGCTGTTCTTCAACTCCTTTTATTTAGCTTCTGTCCCAGTTTACAGGTTCCTGCCTGACCCCACTAGGGAATGCAGTTTTTTATCCAACTGGGCTTTCATACTATAAGGCCCAAGGGGTTCAAGGCCTAAAAGGAACATTCTCCAAGAACAGGGGATAGGACTGGAGAGATGGCTTAGCTGCTAAGGTGCTTGCCTGTGAAGCCTAAGAACCCAGGTTCAATTCTCCAGATCCCATGTAAGCCAGATGCACAAGGTAGCACATGTGTCTGGAGTTGGTTTGCAGTGGCTAGAGACCCTGTGTACCCATTCTTTCTCTCTTCCTCCCTCCCTCCCTTTCTCCTAGTCTGTCTCAAATAAAAATAAATTTAAAAGTATGGGGGATAGTAGCTGCTTCTCTCATGAAGTGGCTATATGACAACTAAATTTACAAAATTTGGAGGAATCACTCTATTTTTGGGGGGAGGGGGGTTTGAGGTAGAGTTTTACTCTAGACTAAACTGGAATTCACTCTGTTCTAAGGGTGGCCTCTAAACTCACAGCTATCCTGGTACCTCTGCTGCTCGAGTGCTGGGATTAAAGGCGTCACCCCACCTGGCTTCACACTCTTTTTTTTTTTTTTTGGTTTTTCGAGGTATGGTCTCACTCTAGCCCAGGCTGACCTGGAGTTCACTATGGAGACCCAGGGTGGCCTCAAACTCACGGCAATCCTCCTACCTCTGCCTCCCGAGTGCTGGGATTAAAGGCATGCACCACCATGCCCGGCTTTCACTCTCATTTTTAATAAGTCGAGTTAGCTCAGAATTTAAAAGCATTTCCCACATAAAAAAATTTAGGGGGCTGGAGAGATGGCTTAGCGGTTAAGCACTTTTTAGCTCAGAATTTAAAAGCATTTCCCACATAAAAAAAATTTAGGGGGCTGGAGAGATGGCTTAGCGGTTAAGCGCTTGCCTGTGAAGCTTAAGGACCCTGGTTCGAAGCTCGATTCCCCAGGACCCACGTTAGCCAGATGCACAAGGGGGCGCATGCGTCTGGAGTTCGTTTGCAGTGGCTGGCAGCCCTGGCGTGCCCATTCGCTCCCTCTCTCTCTCCCTCGCTCTCAGATAAATAAATAAAAATAAAAAATTTAGGGCCGAAGCCAGGCCACCCTGAGATCACATAGTGAATTCCAGGTCAGCCTGAGCTAGAGTAAGACCCTACCTCAATCAAACAAACAAAAAAATTAGGGCTGGAGGGATGGCTTAGAGGTTAAGGTGCTTGATGGCAAAGCTAAAGGACCCAGGTTTGATGCCCAGTACCCACATAAAGCCAGATGCACAAGGTAGCACATGCATCTGGCTTTATTAATTTGTTTGTTTGTTTGTTTGTTTGTTTATTTGCAGTGGCTAGAGGCCCTGGTGGGCCCATTTTCTACCCGCCCCCTACTGTGTCTTTCTCAAATAAATAAAACAGGTTCGGGAGAGAGTCCATCTCAAGAAAATCCTAAATGAATGATAGGAGAAGATATCCAACATTCTCCACTGGTTTGCATCTGCACACACATGCAAAACACAGTTATAAGCCAAGTGTGGTGGCACATTTCTTTAATCCCAGCACTTGGTAGGCAGAGGTAGGAGGATGACCATGAGTTCAAGGTCACCCTGAGACTACATAGTGAGTTCCAGCTCAGCTTGGGCTAGAGTGAGACCCTGCCTCGAGAAACAAACAGGCAAACAAAGCAGTTCAGCTCTATACAGCCCTGAGGAATGCATGGCTACGCAGGTTGACAGACTGCTGCTCCCAGGTCCAGCGATGCTGTTGCTCTTGTCTCCACAGGCATAGAATGTCAAGCTAACCAGGCGTCTGCTACTTCTGAAGAGTGCACCGTTGCGTGGGGAGTCTGTAACGTAAGGAGCCGTCGTTCCCTCTTGGCATGACTTGTTGACACCTACCTTTTTTCCTACTTTGTCAGTCATGAAAATTATTAGAAAGAAATATATATTATTAGTACCCCAGCTTTCTCCCAAAATATATAAAAATCACCAGGTATGGTAGTACACATCTTTTATCCCAACACTCAAGAGGGGGAGGAAGGAGGATTGCTGGGATTTCAAGGCCGCCCTGAAACTACATAGTGAATTACAGGTATACCTGGGCTACAGTGGAAGCTTTAAAAAAAACCAAAAAAAAAAAAAAAAGCCACGCATGCAGGGTCTAGCACACTGGGGAGGCAGAGGTAGGTGGATCACTGTGAGTTTGAGGCCATCTTGAGACCACATAGTAGTGAATTCCAGGTCAGCCTGAGCCAAAGTGAGACCCTACCTTGAAAAAAAAAAACATGCTGGGCGTGGTGGCACACCTCTTTAATCCCAGCACTCGGGAGGCAGAGGTAGGAGGATCACTGTGAGTTCAAGACCATCTTGAGAATATACAGTGAATTCCAGGTCAGCCTGGATTAGAGTGAAACCCTACATCAAAAAACCGAAAAAAAGAAAAAGAAAACAACAAACCCAAAAAATATAAAAATAGTAATGTCATTAAATCCTCATACAATTTACCTGAAACAGGATAAACATCACTTATCACAAAGACTACTAACATTAGTATGTCTTGGTGATAACGGGCCCACTTTTCTTAGCCTTCAAAGACTGACAGAGTCTTACAAGATGCTCTTCCTCAACTTTACAACAGAAAAGGGTAAATGTCTGTGGAATTAAGTATGGTGAGTTAGCTGAGTGTTGAGTTTTTGTGTGAGTTTTAAGTTTTAGTTATTAGTTGTTTGTTTGTTTTTGTTTTTCAAATATGGCTCATGCCAGAAATGTCTCGTGCAACATCATGGGACTGAATACAGTTTTACAGAGTGTGGCAGCTGTGAAGAGCACCAAACATCAGATATTATTTCTAGCAAGTGTTAAACATTCTTCAGGCAGGAGAGAAGGCATAGTGGTTAAGGCACTTGCCTGCAAAGCCAAAGGACCCAGGTTCAGTTCCCCAGAACCCAGATGCACAAGGTAGCATGAGTCTGGAGTTCATTTGTAGCATCTAGAGACCCTGGCACACCCATTCTTTCTCTATTTGCCTCCTCTCCCCCCTCTCTCTCTTTCTCTCTCACACACACAAATAAATTAAATTTAAAAAATTTTCTTCCAGCCTGGCATAATGGCACTCAGAAGACAAAGGTTAGCCTGGAACTACAGAGCAAGACCCTACCTCAAAAAAACAAAAAAAAGGGCGGGGGGGGGGAATGGGAGAATTGACTTAGTTGTTAAAACACTTAATCAGAAAGCAAAGAATGGAGGATGGATCCCCCAGTACTCACATAAAGCCAGATGCATAAGGTAGCACATGTGTCTGGAATTCACTTGCAGTGTCTAAGAGACTCTGGCATGCCCATTCTCTCACTCTCATCTTCCCTTCTTTATCCTCAAGTAAATAAATAAAATTTAAAAAGAAAAAGGTTAGGTGTGGTGTTATAGGCCTGTAATCCCAGCACTAGGGAGGCAGAGTTAGGAGAATCACTGTTAGTTCGAGGCCAGCTGGGGACTACAGAATGAATTCCATTTCAGCTTGGGCTAAAGTGAGACTCTACCTCAGGAAAAAAAAAAAATTATACAAATTTGGGGTGGGCTAGCTCCCTCTTAGACTTGAGCCCTCATTTGGTTTTTTGAGGTAGGGTTTCACACTAGCCCAGGTCTGACCTGAAACTCACTATGTAGTCTCAGGGTGGCCTCAAACTCACAGAGATCCTCCTTCCTCTGCCTCCTGAGTGCTGAGATTAAAGGCATGAGCCACCACACCCTGCTTTAGAGCCCCTCTTTTTGTTTGTTTGTTTTTTGGCTTTTGTTTGTTTTTGAGGTAGGGTCTCACTCTAGTCCAGGCTGACCTGGAATTCACTATGTAGTCCCAGAGTGGCCTCAAATCCACAGTGATCCTCCTACCTCTGCCTCCCCAGTGCTGGGATTAAAGGTGTGCGCCACCACGCCCAGCTGAGCCCATCTTTTTACCCTCTCCTGCACACGGCTCTGTTTTGTGTTAGAGTTCTTTGACCAACTTCAGAGTAGCCTGTATTAGCCCAAAGGCAACTTTGATCACTGATAGTGTTAAAGAGACTATATTTGGTGCGTTTCTCTCCCTGACATTTAGACATATGTTGAGGGCCATCCGTGTTTCTGTATGTGAAAGGAAAAAGGGTAAACTTTGCCTTGGCTAAGGAGAAATTTATTCAGCCAGCCACAAAGAAGGGCCAGAGTCTTCTACAAATTAGCTGTGAATTAGTGGAGTCACTTGTGCTGGGTTCAGTTTCCTGTCTGTAAAGTACAGATAATATTATCTATCATTCCTGTTGCTAGGGTTGCTACAAGCCTCAAATGAGGTAATAGATGTCAACATCTTTTTGTTTTGTTTTGCTTTTCGAGGTAGCATCTTACTCTAGCTCAGGATGGCCTTGAACTCATGGTGATTCTCCTACCTCTGAGGCCTCTCGAGTGCTGGGATTAAAGGCGTGTGTCACCACATGTGGCTTTCATTAATTTTTTTTTTTTTTACAACTTCCATATTATAGACAGTAAACCACGGTAATTCCCTCTCCCCCCCCAATTCCCTTTCGCAACTCCACTCTTCATCATATCCCCTCCCCCTCTCAGTCACTCTCCTTTTTTTTGTTTTTGTTTTGTTTTTCAAGATAAGGGTCTCACTGTAGTCTAGCCTAACCTAGAATTCACACTGTATTTTCAGGGTCACCTCAAACTCATGGCAGTCCTCCTGCCTCTGCCTCCCAAGTGCTGGGATTAAAGGTGTGCACCACCATAGCCAGAAAGTGTCTTTTATTTTGATGTCATGATCTTTTCCTCCTATTATGAGGGTCTTGTGTAGGTAGTGTCAACACTGAGGTCATGGCTATCTAGGCCATTTTGTGTCTGGAAGAGTGCATTGGAAGCAGTCCTACCCTTCCTTTGGCTCTTACATTCTTTCTGCCACCTCTTCCACAATGGACCCTGAGCCTTGGAAGATGTTTCAGTGTTGTTTCAGTGTTGTGCACTCCTCTGTCGCTTCATCTTAGCACTATGATGCCTTCTGAGTCATCCCAAGGTCACTGCCATCTGAAGAGAGAAGCTTCTTTAACCAAAAGTGAGAGTAGCATTAATATATGGGTATGAACATTAAGAGAAGTGCTTACTGGGCAGTTTGATGAGCATAATATGTACATTTAGGCAGACACCAGCAGACATTACACCCCTAGGGCTTATGACTACCCCCGTCATAGGTTTTCAGTATTAGGCACATATTCCTTTCATGGTGAGGGCTTCAGTCCAGTTAGAGAGCAGTTGGTTTTCCCCATAACAGACATGCAGCTATTGTACCCATTGGCTTGTTTGGCCTGGCTGGCCAAATTTAAGGCTTGCATTGTCCACTGTTGTTTATCTCCACTGGTAAATCCAAATTATTTTTTTTTAACTTTTTTAAGAAATGTTTTATTTATTTGGAAGAGAGAGAAAGAGGGAGAGAGAGAGAGAGAGAAAAGAAGAGAATGGATGCACCAGGTCCTCTAGCTGCTACAGACAAACTCCACACATACGCTCCACCTTGTGCAGCTGGCTTATGTGGGTCCTGGGGAATTGAACCTGGGTCCTTTGGCCAAAAATTTTGCTTTTGTTTTTGTTTTTCAAGGTAGGGTCTCACTCTAGCCCAGGCTGACCTGGAATTCACTATGTAGTCTCAGGGTGGCCTCAAACTCTCGGTGATCCTCCTACCTCTGCCTCCCAAGTGCTGGGATTAAAGGCGTGTGCCACCACACCTGGCAAATTTTGCATTTTTAAATCTTGTATTGATGACCTCATGCAGTCACTGGTCAGGTGATGAATGCATTGTCACCCTGTGTGCTTGCACCCTTGCAGTATCAGTGTACCCGTGACTAGCTCTGGAAGTAAAGTCAGCAGTGAGCTGGTGTAGGGAGGCTGGGAAGTGCCTGTCTCAGTTCTGAGTGGGTGGCAGTGGGGGTGTATGGTCCCACAGAGTGGGGAGGAGAAGGCTTTACTAGGAACCTCATCCTTCCAGGGCTGAAAGCTGTCCACCCAGACTGGAGAAATTTGAGATCTGTTTGGTCAGGTCTCCTTTGTCAGAGAAAGACGTGTCTTGTTCCAGGCAGAAGACCAGGAGCCCATTCCCTCTTCCATCAGAGGGCAGTGGCGAGCAGACTTCTGTGCTCCCTGGATCATTTCTACGGCCTGCTGTCCTTACCTGCTGCACTGTGCTTGTGAGGTTCCGGCAGCGGGTGAGCAGCCTGCCAACAGTTCCTTTTAATAAGATGTCTCTTTTCTTTCAGCATGCTTTTCACTTCCACTGCATCTCTCGCTGGCTCAAAACGCGACAGGTGTGTCCATTGGACAACAGAGAGTGGGAATTCCAAAAGTAAGTGTCTGTGCATGTATGGCTTGTATGTCTGGGCTTTGTGGTTTATGTCATGCTCTGACACACCTCAGCTGGAAGAAGTTGGAGCCATGGAACATGCCTTATTTATGTTGTGTTTTATTTGTATTTGTTTGTTTGGTTTTGTTTTTCAAAGTAGGGTCTCCCTCTTTTCCAGGCTGACCTGAAATTAACATTCTCAGGGCGGCCTCCCAACTCATGATGATCCTCCTACCTCTGCCTCCTGAGCACTGCTGGGATTTTTAATTTATTTGAGAGAGAGAGAATGGGCATGGTAGGGCCTCCAGCCACTGTAAACAAACTCCAGACACATGTGCCACCTTGTGTATCTGACTTATGTGGGTCCTGGGGAATCAAACCTAGGTCGTTTGGCTTTGCAAGCAAGCACCTTAACCACTAAGCCATCTCCCCAGCTCTACTTTTTGATTTTTTGAGGCAGAGTCTCACTCTAGCCCAGGCTTACCTACAACTCACTGTGTAGTCCCAAACTGGCTTCCGATTCACAGTGATCTTCCTACCTCTGCTTCCAGAGTGCTGGGATTAAAGGTGTGCACCACCATGCCCAGCTCTGTGTTTTATTTTTTCCAAAGCAGGGTCTCACTGTAGTTAAGGCTAAGCTGGAAATCACTGTTCCTCCAGGCTGACCTGGAATTAACTATGTAGTCTCAGGGTGGCCTCAAATTCAAGGTGAGCCTCCTACCGCTGCCTCCCAAGGCCTGCAATTCACTATGTAGTTTCAGGGTGGCCTTGAACTCTTGGCAATCCTCCTACTTCTGCCTCCCAAGTGCTGGGATTAAAGGCATGTGCCACCATGCACAGTTGCGTGCCATTTATTTATTTTGGTTTTACAAGGTAGGGTATCACTCTAGCTCAGGCTGACTTGGAATTCACTATGTAGTCTCAGAGTGGCCTCAAACTCTCAGCAATCCTCCTACCTCTGCCTCCTGAGTGCTGGAATTAAAGGCATGCGCCACCACACCCAGATTTTTAATTTTATTTATTTGAGAGCGGGAAAGAGGCAGAAAAAGACAGGGCATGCCAGGACCTTCAGCCACTGTAAACAAACTCCTCCAGACATATCTACCACCTTGTGTATCTGGCTTACCTGGGTCCTGGGAAATTGAACCTGGGTCCTTTGGCTTGGCAGGCAAACACCTGAACTGCTAAGCCATCTCTCTGGCCCACATGCCATATTTTTTAAACTAAGCTCTACTTAGTTAATTGAGGGCATACCTATGTGGAAAAGAATTAGCCAACATTAAAGGTTACAGCCTGTTTTTCTAACATGCTAGAGTCTGAGAAAGTGGAATTGGCAGTCAGGTAACTATTTAATGTTTCAAAAATCACAATCCTAATAAGATTCCATGGGCCACATGATGACAAGTGTCATTGCTTTGGGCTAAACTTGCTCCTTTTTATCTCTTCTCTAGTTAGTTTCTTTTTTTGCTGTGTGTGTTTCTCTTGAGATCCCAGTATATAGCCCTGACTAACCAGAGATTCTATAGACCAGGGTGGCTTCAGATATTTGGTGATCCTCCTGCCTTTGCCTCCTGAGTGCTAGAGGTATAAGTAAATTCCCCACAACCAGCTCAAACACCTCACTCAGCCTCTCAAGCCAAATATTGCATGGTGGGCATTAGGCACCATTTCATTCTGATTAATTCTGATACCTGTGGCCAACTCAATTAAACTTTCTTCATAAATAAAACATTCCAGCTGGACATGGTAACACATGCCTTCAATCCCAGCACTTTTGGGAGGCAGCAGTAGGAGGACTGCTGTAAATTGAAGCCAGTCTGGGACTACAGAGTGGGTTACAGATCAATGTATGCTAGAATAAGAACCTACCTTAGGAAAAAAGAAAAAAAAAAAAAGAAAAACAGCAGGGTATGGTGGTGCATGCCTTTAATCTGAGCACTCCAGAGGCAGAGGTAGGAGGATCACCATGAGTTCAAGTCCACCCTGAGACTATATAGTGAATTCCAGGTCAGCCTGAGCTGGATTGAGACTCTAGACTCAACCTTGAAAGACCAAAAAAAAAAAAAAGGGAAAGGAAAGGAAGAGAAAGAAAGACACATTATCTAGGGGGCTGGAGAGATGGTTTAGTGCATAAGGCACTTGCCTGCAAAGCCTAAGAACTCAGGCTTAAATATCCAGGTCCCACATAAGTCAAATGCAGTGACGCAAGTGCACAATGTCGCACATACGCACAAGGGGCACACATGTCTGGAGTTCATTTGCAGCAGCTAAAGACTCTGGCATGCCCATTCCCTCCCTCTCAAAAAAAAAAAGGTGGGGGAGGGGCTGGAGAGCTGGCTTGGTGGTTAAGGTGCTTACCTACAAAGCCCAAGGACCCATGTTCAACTCTTCAGGTCCCTTGTAAGCCAGATGCACAAAGTGATGCAAGCTTACAAGGTCACAAATGCACACTAGGTGGTGCACACGTCTGGAGTTCAGTTGCAGGGGCTGGAGGCCCTGATGCACCAGTTCTTTCTCTGGCTTGCTCTTGCTCTCCATTTAAAATATATATATATATATAAGCCAGGCGTGGTGGCGCACGCCTTTAATCCCAGCACTCGAGAGGCAGAGGTAGGAGGATCGCCATGAGTTCAAGGCACCCTGAGACTACATAGTGAATTTCAGGTCAGCCTGGGCTAGAGTGAGACCCTACCTCGAAAAATCAAACAACAACAACAAAAAAAAAAAAAAAATATATATATATATATATATATATATAGACAGCCATGTTGGCATACATGTTTAATCCCAGCACTAGGAAGGCAGAGGTAGGAGGGTCACTGAGAGTTCAGGGCCACCCTGAGACTACATAGTGAATTCCAGGTCCACCTGACCTATAATGAGATCCTACCTCAAAAAAAAAAAAAGTAAAATAAAAAATGAATTACATAGCAAATTGTTGATAACTCAAATAGTCACAAAAAGTAGACCACACAAGTCTCACACGTTAGACCTCAGAGGAAACTATTTTAAGAAAATTTATATTTTTTATTTGAGAGCAACAAAGAAAGAGGCAAAGAGAGAGAGAGAATGGTCATGCCAGGACTTCCAGCCACTGCAAACGAACTCCAGACGTGTGTGCCCCCTTGTGCATCTGGCTAGCTTGGGTCCTGGGGAATCAAGTCTCAAACTGGGGTCCTTAGGCTTCACAGGCAAGTGCTTAACCGCTAAGCCATCTCTTCAGCCCAATAAATATATATTTTTTCTATTTATTTGAGAGTGACAGAGAGAGAAAGAGGGGAGAGAGAGGGAGGGAATGGGCACGCCAGAGCTTCCAGCCACTGCAAACGGACTCGAGACACATGTGCCCCTTTGTGCATCTGGCTAACGTGGGTCCTGGGGAATTGAGTCTCGAACCGGGGTCCTTAGACTTCTCAGGCAAGCACTTAACCACTGAGCCATCTCTCCAGCCTCCACCCCCACCTTTAAAAAAATTATTAATTGCAGGCTGGAGAGATGGCTCAGTGGTTAAGGTGCTTGCCTGCAAATACTAACAACCAGAGTTAGATTAACAGTACCCACATAAAGCCAGATAGATGTACAGGGTGGCGCATGTGTCTGGAGTTATTTGCAGCAGCTAGAGGCCCTGGTGCACCCATTGTCTCTCTGCTCTGTGTGGTGGTTCACACTCTAATCCCAGCATTCAGGAAGCAGAGGTAGGAGGATCGCCATGAGTCTGAGGCCGCCTGAGACTACATAGATAATTCCAAGTCAGCCTGAGCAAGAGCAAGACCCTACCTCAAAAAGTCAGAAACAAAGAAAAAAAAATGGGAAAGCAAAAAACAAACCAAAAAAAAGGGGGGGGGGGTTGGAGACATGACCTAGCAGTCAAGATGCTTGCTTGCAAAGCTTGATGGCCTGGGTTCAGTTCCCCAATACCCATGTAAAGCCAGATATACAAAATGGTACATACTTCTAGAATTAATTTGCAGCAACAAGAGTCCCTAGCAGGCATTCTCTCTTTCTCCCTCTCTCTTATTTTTTGGGTGGGGGTTGCGAGGTAGGGTCTCACTCTAGTTCAGGCTGACCTGGAATTCACTTTGTAGTCTCAGGGTGGCCTTGAACTCATGGCGATCCTCCCACCTCTGCTTCCCGAATGAGTGCTGGGATTAAAGGTGTGCGCCACCACATCTGGCTCTGTTCCTCCTTCTCTCATTTCAAGTAAATAAAAAATTAATTGGCCAGGTGTGTTAGCACACACCTTCAATCCCAGGAGAATCTCTGTGAGGCCAGCATGAGGCTAATTCCAGGTCAGCCTGGGCTAGAGCAAGACCCTGCCTTGGAAAAAAAAAAAAAAGATGGGGGCTGGGGAGATGAAATGATTCAGTAGTTAAAAGCATTTGACTGCAGAGCCCATCACCCTGGGCTCAGTTTCCCAGGCACCCACATAAAGCTGGATACAAAAAGTGCCACATGCATGTGGCATTTATAATGGCAATAGATCCTAGTGCACGTACAAGTGTGCACACACAAATAATTTTTTTTTTAAATAAAGTTGCTTATTTGGGCATGGTGTCGCTATACTTTAATCCCAGCTCTTATGAGGAGGGTTGTTGAGAGTTGGAGGCCAGCCGAAGACTACATAGTGAATTCCAAGTCAGCCTGAGCTAGAGTGAGACTACCTCTAAAAATCAAAATAAGTAAATAAATAAGTTGCTGCTCTGTTTTAAGCTGATTTTATAGTTTCATAAAGGAAATTCCCATGGAATTAATAATTAAATTATTTTGTCTTTCAGGTACGGCCACTAGACAAAGAATCCTTCATCAATCCTAACTGTTTTGTTACTCATTTAGCGACTTGCTTTCCCGTTAATTATAAATTAGATAGAAATGTGTCTTTTCTCCTGTGTCTTTTCAGTTTGCTGTTCCGGCAGCCATACTGTACTTTGTGTCAAATAAAGTCCAGTAGGATTCTAGAACAGATGCTGTCTCTTGTATATTTGAAGAAGTAGGTGGAGCCAGGTGTGGCGGCACACACCTCCAGTCCCAGCACTCAGGAAGCAGAGGTAGAAGGGTCCCTGTGAGTTCCAGGCAAGACTACATAGTGAATTCCAGCCTAGGCTACAGAAAAGGCTGGAGAGATTGCTCAGTGATTAAGGTGTTTGCCTGCAAAGCCTAACCCCCTGGGATTGATAAGATTTCCCACTACCCACATAAAGCCAGATGCACAGAGTGGCACATGCATTTGAAGTTTGTTTGCAGTGGCTAGACTCACTGGTATGCCCATTCTCTATCTCTTCTGTCTCTCACTGTGTGCAAATAAATTTGTGTGTGTGTGTGTGTGTGTGTGTCCGGGCATGGAGGTATATACCTTTAATCCCAGCACTTAGGGAAGCAGAAATAGGATTACTATGCATTGAAGGCTACATAGTGAATTCTATCCAGGTCAGCCTGGGAAAGAGCAAGACCTTACCTCTAAAAACCACAAATAAATAAAAAATAAGTAGATGTGAATAAAGGGGGAGCCCCTCTTCCAGTGCTGGAAAGCTAGCCTTTTAAAGTGAAATGTTCATGCAAGCCAGAGCAGAGCTTCCTCCCCAAGATGTTGCTTAGCTACAAAGAATCTGGCAAAGTAAGGGCAAGTGGACCACTGAACCCCAGAAATGCCTGCCAGGTCTGTCCTGTGAAGCAGCACTGGGCAGTTAAGTGAGGACAAACATGAGACACAAAGTCATCAAACCCAGTATCGACCTGTTCCATAGCCCGCTGCAACCTTGGACACTTCAATTCTCTGAGCTTTCCTCTCATGGGAGCAAGTCTAAGGACTAAATCACATTGGCAGACTCAGAAAAATGTTTGGTAAGGTGTAAAACTGTACAAATGCTATGACATACTGCATTCCCCCTGGCTTAGAAAAATAAACTTTACATAGTTCTAATATGTTACCTTGGCTGGCAGTAGAGAAATTTGCACTCAAGTTAAAAATTAGTGTTTGAGCCCTGTAGGGTGGCACACACCTTTAATCCCAGCACTCAGGAGGCAGATGGAGGAGGATCTCCGTGAGTTTGAGGCCACCCTGAGACTAGGTAGTGAATTCCAGGTCAGCCTGGATCAGAGTGAGACCCTCAAAAAAAAAAAAAAGTGGGGGCTGGAGAGATGGCTTAGTAGTTAATGTGCTTGCTACAAAGCCAAAGGACCCAGGTTCAATGCCCCCAGGACCCACATAAGCTAGATGCACAAGGAGGCACATGCATTTAGAGTTCATTTGCAGTGGATAAAGGCCCTGCACACCCATTCTCTATCACCTCTCTCCTTGCAAATAAATAAAAGTTTTAAAAATTGGTGTTTGGGGCTGGAGAGAGAGATTTGTGGTTAAGGCACTTGGGAGGAGAGGTAGGATGATTTCAATGAATTCAAGGCCAGCTGGGAGCTACAACGTTGCAGGTTAACCTGGGCTAGAGTGAACCTACCTTACCAAAACCAAAAAAAAAAAAAAAAGCCGGGCATGTTGGCGCACGCCTTTAATCCCAGCACTTGGGAGGCAGAGATAGGAGGAACACTGTAAGTTCAAGGCCACCCTGAGACTACATAGTGAATTCCATGTCAGCCTGAGCTACAGTGAGACCCTACCTCGGAAAACCAAAAAATAAAAAGAGACTGATCGAGAGGAGGAAGGGATATGATGGAGAATGGAGTTTCAAAGTTGGGGGAGGGAGGGCATTACCATTGGGTATTGTTTATGATCACGGAAGATGTTAATAAGAAAAAAATTCAAAGTCAGGGCTAGAGAAATGGCTTAGTGGTTAAGGAGCTTGCCTTTGAAGCCTAAGGACCAAGGTTAGATTTGTAAGCTAGATGTACATGGTGATACATGCATTTGGAGTTTGTTTGCGGTGGCTAAAGGCCCTGGCACACCTACTCTCTCTCTACTAAATAAATAAGTAAATAAAATATCTAAGCCAGGCGTAGTAGCACAACTACTTGGGAGGCAGAGGTAGGAGGATCACCATGAGTTCAAGGCGACCCTGAGACTACATAGTGAACTAATTCCAGGTTAGCCTGAGCTAGAATGAGACCCTATCTTGAAAAATAAAAACAAAAAAAGATCTAGCAGGCTGGGGTGATGGCTCAGTGGTTAAGGTGCTTGACTGCAAAGCTGGAGGACCCAGCTTCGATTCTACAGTAGCCACATAAAGCCAAATGCACAAGGTACACATGCGTCTGGACTTCATTTGCAGTGGCTATAGGCCCTGGAGTGCCCATTCTCTCTCTCTCCTTCAAATAAATAAAGTTTTTTTTTTTTGTTGTTGTTGTTGTTTTTGTTTTTGTTTTTTTTGTTTTTCAAGGTAGGGTCTCACTCTAGCCCAGGCTGACCTGGAATTCACTATGTAGTCTCAGGGTGGCCTCGAACTCACATGATCCTAATGACCTATCATCATTTTTCCAAACACGTCTCTGCTGAATTACTGAGCCAGGATGCTCGCTTCACCATTCATCCCATTCCTGAAGCTGAAAGGGATTCAGAAGGCATTTCAGATACTTCGCCTCTGCATTTAATGAATCATTAAGCTCTATTTGTCCTACCACTGCACCCTCACTGAAGTTGGCACCTCCGCCCCATCCCTGCTGCCACTGACAGTCTGCCTTCTGCTGCTCTCCAAACAATCACAGCTCCCTCTGCCTGGCCACACCGTCATTAGACTCCTTGCTACAACCTAGTGTGAGTCTTTCTTTAATCTGGGCTGATTGCCCTTGAGTTGTTGGAGAAATTTCCAGCCTTGATAGCAGCATAGTTCATTTCCCATCACCTGCCTGCTCCAGACTTCCCAACTTCCTTGCAGCTCCGGTGAACTCAGGTGAGGAATTCAAACTCCGCCACAGTCTCACCTGCCTGCCAGGGTAGCATCCAAGGATGAGGACCAGTGCATCTGATGAAATGAGCTAACCTTTAGTTTTTCAGGTTTGTTTTGTTTTGTTTTGCTTTTCGAGGTAGGGCCTCACTCTAGCCCAGGCTGACCTGGAATTCACTCTGTAGTCTCAAGGCGATCCTCCTACCTCTCCTCCTGAGTGCTGGGATTAAAGGCGTGTGCCACCATGCCCAGCTCTTTCTCTCTCTCGAGAGAGAGAAAGAGGTAGAGAGAGAGAGAGAGAGAGAGAATGTTGTGGTGTAGTTTTGACTACCTTTGTCTGACTTGCTTATGTTTCTCGAAACTCCCAACTTTTCTTGTTTAGGACAGAGCCCAAAACCTCAACCATGCTAATTCAATGTTCCCTACCCCACCCTGACTGTGTGTGTGTGTGTGTGTGTGTGTGTGCGCGCGCGCGCATGGAAGTGGAAGCCAAAGGATATCCTTAAGTGTCATATCCCAGGCACTGCCCACCTCTGTACATCTGTTTGTTTGTTTTTGTTTTTAAAAAACAGCTGGGCTAGGCATGTTGGTTCACACCTTTAATCCCAGCACTGGGGAGGCCAAGGTAGGAGGATCAGATCATATGGAGTTTGAGGCCACCCTGAGACTACAGAATGAGTTCCAGATCAGCCTGGGCTAGAATGAGACCCCACCTTGAAAAACCAAAAAAAAAAAAAGAAAGGAAGGAAGGAAGAAAGCCAGGTATGGTGGTACACACCTTTAATCCCAGCACTTAGGAGGCAGAGGTAGGAGGATCGCCTTGAGTTTGAGGCCAGCCTGGGCTAGAATGAGACCCTACCTTGAAAAAACAAAACAAAAAAGAAAGAAAGACATTCACTGTATGCTATTTCGTTGGGATAGCCTGAGTACACTAATACAGTTGTGGAGAAATTGGATCATATTGTTCATGAGGATGTAAAATAATTCACCCACTCCCAGGAAAACAGCTTGGCAACTCCTCAAAATCTAAATGCAGAAGTTGTTACATAATCTAGCAACTTCACTTCTTTTTATGTACCCAAAGACTTGAAATCAGATTTCAAAGCACTGTTGGTGGGTGGGCATGGTAGTGCATCCCTATAATTCCAGCATTCAAGAGGCTGAGGTAGGAGGAGTGTTGTAAATTCGAGGCCAGCCTGGACTAGATACTGAGTTTCAGGTCAGCCTGTGCTAGAGTGAGTCCTTGCCTCAAAAACTCCAAACAAACAAAACAAAACAAAAAAGTAAAATAGTTTATCAACACTAGAGAAAACTCTCAGTAGTTAAAGATATTTGCTTGCAAATCCTGCTTGTCTGGGTTCAATTCCCCAGTATCCACATAAAGCCAGATGCACACACCCCACACACATGTGCAATAAATAAATTAAATTAAAACTTAACTGCTGGGCGTAGTGGCGCACGCCTTTAAACCAGCACTCGGGAGGCAGAGGTAGGAGGATTGCCCTGAGTTCGAGGTGACGCTGAGACTCCATAGTGAATTCCAGGTCAGCCTGGGCTAGAGTGAAACCCTACCTCGAACCCCCCCCCCCGAAAAAAAACTTAAATAAAAGAATATCAGGAGTAGCCAGGCATAAGGTGCATGCCTTTAACCCTAGCACTGGGGAAGCAGAGGTCGGATGACTGCCATGAATTCGAGGCCACCCTGAAAGTACATAGTGAATTCTAGGTCTGCCTAGGATAGAACAAAACCATACCTCAAAAAAACAAAAGAATATCAGGGACCTGGAGAGATAGATAGTTTAGTGGCTAAGTTGTTGGCCTGCAAAGCTAAAGGACCCAAGTCAAAATCCACATAAGCCAAATACACAAGGGGCGTGCATTTCTGGAATTCCTTTGCAGTGGCTGGAGCCACTTTTGTGCCCTTTCTGTATCTCAAATAAATAAATTAAATATATATGCACATTGTGGTGGTTTGATACAGGTGTCCCCCCGTAAACTCAGGTGTTCTGAATGCTAGGTTCCCAGCTGACGGAGATTTGGGAATTAACACCTCCTAGAGGGAGTGTATTGTTTAGGGGCGGGCTTGTGGGTATTATAGCCAGTTTCCCCATGCCAGTGTTTGGCACACTCTCCTGTTGATATTGTCCACCTTATGTTGGCCAGGGGGTGATATCCACCCTCTGCTCATGCCATCGTTTTCCCTGCCATCGTGAAGCTTTCCCTCGAGCCTGTAAGCCAAAATAAACCTCTCTTTCCCACAAGCTGCTCTTGTTTGGGCGATTTCTACCAGCAATGTGGACCTGACTGTAACACACAGGGTGGCACATACATCTGAAGTTGGCAGAGGCTACAGGCCATGGCATGCCCATGCTCTCCCCCCACCTTTCTCTAGCTGCCTTTTTCTCTCTCTCATTCTTTCTCTCTCTCTCAAATAAATAAATAAATAAATAAATAAATAAATAAATAAATAAATAAATAAAACATTTTTTAAAAGAATATCAATGAGGGGCCCTAGAGAGATGGCTTAGCTATAAAGGCCTGCAAAGCTTAAGGACCCAGGTTCAGTTCCCCAGTACCTATATAAGCCAGATGCACATGGTGGTGCACCCATCTGGAGTTCCTTTGCAGCGGCTAAAGGCCCTGGCATACCCATTCTTTATCTCTCTCAAACAAATAAATAATTTAAAAATATATATATCAATGAGGGGCTGAGGTCTAGTGACACAAAACTCCTCAGTGGCAGTGCTGGGATATGGATCCAGGTTTGTCTTCTTCCAAGATGCTGTGACTTCAGCAGCCATGATGGCTGGCCTGAGGATCAGATGAGATGATGGAGCGAAGCCCTCTGTAAATGCCTGCTGACAATACAAATGTCAGGCTTTCTTATTAATCAAAAGCTTGGCTATTCCTCCAATACCTAATTTAATGAAGAGCCTTATTATTGTTGACTTGGACAGTCATCCCTGACCATCAGTATATTAAGAACTGATGTTCCAAAAACAAAGCAAAGCAAATAAGCAAACCCCAAACAACAACAGGTGGCACCTTCACTCCTTCCCTGTAAAGGTCAAGTCTTTCCAGGAGAACAGCACTGCAAGGAGAATGTTTGGCTACAATTTAAAATAAGTTGCAGCTGGAAAATGGCTTAGCGGTTAAGGACTTGCCTGTGAAGCCTGAGGACACATGTTCAACTCTCCAGATTCCACATAAGCCAGCTGCACAAAGTGACACATGCACAGTATCACACGTGCACACAGGTGGCGGGTGTGACTGGAGTCCGACTGCAGCAGCTGGAGGTCCTTGTGCACCAATTCTACCCCCCTCCTTTCTGTTTCTCTCTCATAAAAACAAAAAGTAAAAGAAGCTGGGTATGGTGGCGCACGCCTTTAATCCCAGCACTCAGGAGGCAGAGGTAGGAGGATCATCAAGAGTTCGAGGCCACCCTGAGTCTACATAGTTAATTCCAGGTCAGCCTGGAACAGAGTGAGACCCTACCTCAAAAAAAACAAACCAAAAAAAAAAAAAAAAAAAAGGAAAAAGAAATAAAGTCAGAAGGTGTCTACTTTAGGCCAGGTGTGGTGGTACATAACTTTATTTCCAGCACTTGGGAGTGAGGCCGAGGATTGCTGTGAATTCAAGGCCATCCTGAGACTATCTAGTGAATTCCAGGTCAGCGTGGGCTAGAGTGAAATACTACCTCTAACAAACAAACAAATATGCATATATATATTTGCCAGCAGAGAGAGAGAGAAGAAACTGAGAGTGCCTCCAGCAACTGCAAATGTACTCCATATGCATGTATCACTTTGTGCATCTGGCTTTACGTGGGTACTGGGGAACTGAACTCAGTTTCTTAAGATTTGCAGGCAAATACCTTAACCACTAAGCCATCCCTCCAGCCCTTTTTCCCTCTTACTAAAAACAGTTAAGGCACTTGCCTGTAAAGCCTAACAACCCAGGTTCAATTCCCTAGTACCCATGGAGAGACAGATGTATGTACTGGTGGATATATCTGGAGTTCATTTGCAGTGGCTAGAGGACTTGGCTTGCACTTTCTCTCTCTCTTTCCTTGTAAATGAATAAATGAAAAAACTTAGGGCTAGAGAGATAGCGTAGCAGTTAAAGCGCTAGCCTATGAAGTCTAAGGACCCAGGTTTGCCTCCAGGTCCCATGTAAACCAGATGCACAAGGAGGGGCATGCGCCTGAAGTTTATTTGTAGTGGCCTAGAGGCCCCAACATGTCCATTCTCCCCTCCCTCCTCTTTCTTTCCCTCTCTCTGTCCCTAATAAGTAAATACATTGAAAAAAATTCAGATGTTGAGCATGGTGATGCACACCTTTAATCCCAGCATTCAGGAGGCAGAGATAGGAGGATTACCGTGAGTTTGAGGTTACCCTGAGACTACAGAAAATTCCAGGTCAGTCTGGGCTAGAGCAAGGCCCTCCCTCAAAACAAACAAACAAAAACCAGGGCTGGAGAAATGGCTTACCAATTAAGGCAGTTGCGTGCAAAACCAAAGGACCCAGGTTCAATTCCCAGGACCCACATAAGCCAGATGCACAAGGTGACGCATGCATCTGGAGTTCATTTGCAATGGCTGGAGGCCCTAGCCTGCTGATTCTCTCTATATATGGCTTTCTCTCACGCACACAAATAAATAAATAATAATAAATATATTTATTTCTTTTTGTTTTGGTTTTTCGAGGTAGGGTTTCACTCTAGCTCAGGCTGACCTGGAATTCACTATGTAGTCTCAGGGTAGCCTCGAAGTCATGGCAATCCTCCTACCTCTACCTCCCAAGTGCTGGGATTAAAGGTGTGCTCCACCACACCCGGCTTTAATAAATATCTTTTTTTTTTTTAGTTCAAACAAAAATTTAGGGATGAAGAGATGGTTTAGTGGCTAAGGCACCTGCCTGAAAAGCCAAAGGACCCAGGTTCGATTCCCCAGTACCCATGTAGGCCAGATGTACAAGGTGGTTCATATGTTTCTAATTCCTTTACAGCAGCTGGAGGCCCTGGCATGCCAATTCTTTCTATCTGCCTCTTTCTCTCACTCTCCCTCAAATAAATAAATAAATGTGCTTAAAAAAAAATTCCCCCTGAGGTAGGGTCTCACTCTAGCTCAGGCTGACCTGAAATTCACTATGTAGTCTCAGGGTGGCCTCAAACTCTCAGCAATCCTCCTACCTCTGCCTCCCAATTAAAGAAACAAAAATTATCTGGCCAGGTGTTTTGATGCATGTTTTGAATCCCAGCACTTAGGAAGCATGGAAAGTTGTTGATGTGTAATATTAGCTCACTCCCTCCCAATCCCAGTTCACTCTTGAGGAAGTCTTCGTCCTCATAAGCTTCTGTTTTCTTTATCTGGTTTTTGTTTTTCGAGGTAGGGTCTCACTGTAGTCCAGGCTGACCTGGAATTCACTATGTAATCTCAGGGTGACCTCGAACTCACAGCGATCCTCCTACTTTGGCCTTCCCAGTGCTGGAATTAAAGACAAAGGCCACCACGCCCTGCATGAGCTTCTATTTTCTTTTCTTATTTATTTATTTATTTATTTGACAAAGAGAGAGAGAATGGGTGTACCAGGGCCCTTGCAAACGAACTCCAGACATGTGTGCCCTCTTGAGCATTTGGCTTATGTGGGCATTGGGGAATCGAACCTAGGTCCTTTGGCTTTGTAGGCAAATGCCTTAACTTCTCCCCAGTCCCAAGCTTCCATTTTCTAACTCCAACAATCTGTTTCTTCCATAGCTAGAGATGTGGCCAGGGGGACTTGCCTACCAT
Organism: Jaculus jaculus; assembly: GCF_020740685.1. Lineage (NCBI taxonomy): Eukaryota > Metazoa > Chordata > Mammalia > Rodentia > Dipodidae > Jaculus > Jaculus jaculus. Next base: position 158,364,010 of record NC_059107.1, read on the forward strand.
GCATTAGGTCCCTAGATTCAAGCCTCACCATTGTGAAAAGTAGAACAAGGGAGCTGGAAGATGGCTTAGTTGTTAAAGGCACCTGCTTGCAAAGCCTGACAGCTTAGGTTTGATTCCCCAGTACTCATGTAAATCCAGATGCACAAAGTGGTGTATGCATCTAGAGTTCATTTGCAGCAGCAAGAGGCTCTGGCATACCTACTTTTTAAAATTAATTTATTTTTATTGACAACTTCCATAATTGTGAACAATATCCCATGATAATTCCCTCCCTTCCCCCACTTTCCCCTTTGAAACTCCACTCTCCATCATATCCCCTCCCTCTCTCAATCAGTCTCTTTTATTTTGATGGCATGATCTTTTACATCCTATAATGATGGTCTTGTGTAGGTAGTGTCAGGCACTGTGAGGTCATGGATATCCAGGCCATTTTGTGTCTGGAGGAGCACGTTGTAAGGAGTCCTACCCTTCCTTTGGTTCTTACATTTTTCTGCCACCTCTTCTGCAATGGACCCTGAGCCTTAGAAGATGTGGTAGAGATATTGTAGGCTGAGCACTCCTCTGTCACTTCTTCCCAGCACCATGATGCCTTCTGAGTCATCCCAAGGTCACTGCCATCTGAAAAGAGAAGGTTCTCTACCAAAAGTGAGAGTAGCATTAATATATGGGTATGAACATGCATGTGTCTGGAGTTTGTTTTCAGTGGATTGAGGCCCAGCTGTGCCCATCTCTCCTCTCTCTCTCATAAATGAATAAAAATAAAATAATGGGGCTGGAGAGATGGCTTAGCAGTTAAGACGCTTGCCAGCAGAGCCCAAGGACCTTGGTTTGATTCCCCAGGACCCACATCAGCCAGATTCACAAGGTAGCACATGGGTCTAGAGTTCATTTGCAGTGGCTGGAAGCCTTGGTGTGCCTATTGTCTCTCTCTCTCTCTCTATCTGCTTCTTTCTCTCACATAATAAATAAAATAAAATATTTCCAGGTGTGGTGGTACACGCCTTTAACCCCAGCACTCTGGAGGCAAAAACCAGATAGAAAACCAAAATAAAAGCTGGATGTGGGGGCACATGCCTGTAATCACAGCGCTAGGGAGGCAGAGGTAAGAAGATCACCATGAGTTTGAGGCCACCCTGAGACTACATAGTAAATTCCAGGTCAACCTGAGCTAGATTGAGACCCTACCTCAAAAACCAAAAGTAAATAAATAAAATAAATAAATATTAAAAAAATAATTTCCCTGGGTGGATTCCTTACAAAACCTGCCTACCCAGATTTGATTCCTCAGTACCCACGTGTTGCAGTCCGGTTCGCATTGCTGGTAGAAATCACCCAACCAAGAGTAGCTTCTGGGAAAAAGAGGTTTATTTTGGCTTGCAGGCTCGAGGGGAAGCTTCACGATGGCAGGGGAAAACGATGGCATGAGCAGAGGGTGGACATCACCCCCTGGCCAACATAAGCTGGACCACAGCAACAGGAGGGTGTGCCAAACACTGGCATGGGGAAACTGGGTATAAAGCCCTTAAGCCCGCCCCCAACAATATACTCCCTCCAGGAGGCGTTAATTCCCAAATCTCCATCAGCTGGGGAGCTAGCATTCACAACACCTAGGTTTATGGGGGACACCTGAATCAAACCACCACACCATGTATAACCAGATGCACAAAGTGGCACATCATCTGGAGCTCATTTGCAGGGACACGAGGCCCTGGCACACCCATAATTTTTTTTGTTTGTTTTTGTTTTTCAAGATAGGGTCTCACTCTAGCCCAGGCTGACCTGGAATTCACTATCTAGTCTCAGGGTGGCCTCACACTCGTAGCAATCCTCCCAAGTACTGGGATTAAAGGTGTGTGCCACCACACTCAGCCTTTTTTTTTTTTTTTTTTTTTAAATTTTTGAGGTAGGGTCTCACTCTAGCCCAAGCTGACCTGGAATTCACTAAGTAGTCTCAGGGTGGTCTTGAACTCTCTATGATCCACCAATCGCTACCTCCCAAGTGCTGGGATTAAAACGTGAAACACCAGACCTGGCTTAGACAAGATCTCTTTTATTTGTTTATTATTATTTTTTTGAGGCAAGCCCAACAGACGGGCCCTTTTTTTTTTTCCTTTAATTTAATTAATTATTTATTTTTTGGTTTTTCGAGGTAGGGTCTTACTCTAGTCCAGACTGATCTGGAATTCACTATGTCGTCTTAGGGTGGCCTTGAACTCATGGCAATCCTCCTACCTCTGCCTCCAGAGTGCTGTGATTAAAGGTGTATGCCACCATGCCCAGCTCTTTAATTTATTTTTTATTGACAACTTCCATAATTGTAGACAATAACCCATGGTAATTCTCTCTTTCCCCCAACTTTTCCCTTTGAATCTCCACTGTCCATCAGATCCCCTTCCCCCTCTCAATCTGTCTCTTATTTTGACGTCGTGATCTTTTCCTCCTATTATGATGGTCATGTGTAGGTAGTGTCAGGCACTGTGAGGTCATGGATATCCAGGCCATTTTGTGTCTGGAGGAGCACGTTGTAAGGAGTCCTTCCCTTCCTTTGGCTCTTGCAATTTCTTTTCTTTTTATTTTTTCTTTTGCAAGAAAGGGAGAAAGAATTGGCATGCCAGGACCTCCAGGCACGGCACTCAAACTCCAGATGCATGTGCCTCCTTCTGCTCCTGAGCGCGCTCACATCACCTCAGACAAGATCCTGTACTCTGCAGTCCTCTAGCCACTGCCAATGAGCTCCATTCGGACCTTGAATTTACAGCAATCCTACTGTCTCAGACTCAAACCCCCAAGTGTTTGTTTTGCTTTGTTTTATTTTTCAAGGTAGGGTCTCACTCTAGACCAGATGATCTGGAATTCACTATTAGTTTAAGAGTGGCCTCGAACTCACAGTGATCCTCCTATCACAGCCTCCTGAGTAGTAGGATTAAAGACGTGCACCTCTATGCTCACCCTCAACCAGAAAAAAAAAAGAAGTATTTATTTATGAGAGAGAGAGAATACATAGATAGATAGATAGATAGATAGATAGATAGATAGATAGATAGATAGATACATACATACATACATACATACATACATACATACATACATACATAGAGAATGGGAGAGCCCTTCTGCCACTGCAAATGAACCCCAAACACACACGCCCCCTTGTACCTCTGTTTATGTGGGTCCTGGGGAATTGAACCTGGGTCCTTTGGCTTCAGAAGTAAATGCCTTAACCACTAAGCCATCTCTCCAGCCCAGTGTCTGTTTTTTTGTTTTGCTTTTTTTTTTTTTTTTTTTTTCCTGAGATAGAATCTTCTTGCTCTCTAGGCCAGGCTGGCCTGGAATTTACTGTGTCTCGGGGTGGCTTCAAACTCTCACAGTCATCTACCTACCTCTGCCTCCTGAATGCTTGGATTAAAGCATGCACCACTATGCTCACCTCAACCAGGAAAAAAATACAAACATGAGATCAGGTATGGGGTTTGTGTTTGAACCCCATAATAAAACCCTGTCATAGTTTCACTCTAGGCCAGGCTGGTCTTGGATTCATGGGGATTCTCCCACCTCCGCTTCCCAAGTGCTGAGATTAAAGGTATTTGCCACCATGCATGGCTCTTACATCCAACTCCTTTTTTTTTTTTTTAACTATTTTAATCTTTTTTATTTTAGTTTTATTTATTTATTTGAGAGAAAGAAAGAATGGGCATGCTAGGGCCTCCAGCCACTGCAAACAAAATCCAGATGCATGTGCCCCCTGGTCCATTTGGCTTACATGGGTCCTGGGGAATCAAACCAGGATCCTTAGGCTTCACAGGAAACCAGGCTGGTCCTGATTTCACAATATTACTAGAATCTGGCCCTTTGCTTCTGCCACTGCTTCTGGAAGCCACTGTTACTGACACTGGGTTCTCTCTGCGCCCCCACCCCAGGGTCCAGGTTCAACTAACAACTGTGGTCTTTCTTTCTTTGTCTCTTTTTCTTCCTCCCTCCTTTTCTTGTTTGGTTTTACTGAGCCAGGATCTCACTGTATAGCCCCGGTCGGCCTGGAACTCCTGGGGATCCTACCTCAGCCTTCTATTTGTAACCTATTTGTTGAATTTGTAAACCATACCGACTGACTATTTACTAAGCCCAATATGATCCTGCATGCAGACATTGCATGTAAATCTCATAGGCAAGCACAGCTTTCATTTGATAGTTCAGGAACCTGAGGTTCAGGCTGTTTTAGGTGACTTGCCCGTGTACAGTAAGTACATGGCAGAAAAAGTTGGAATTTAGACCTCCTGTCTTGACTTGGAACTCCTGCCTTTTATGTTTGTTTTTGCTTTGTTTTTCCAGGTAGGGTCTTACTATAGTCCAGGCTGACCTGGAATTCACTGTGTAGTCTCAGGGTGGCCTCGAACTCACTGTGATCCTCCTACCTCTGCCTTCCAAGTGCTGGGATTAAAGGCGTGCGCCACCACAACCGGCCCCTTTCTTCTTTTATATTTTTCCTTGAGCTTCACTCTAAAACCACATGGCAGAAGCCATGGGGGTTGCTCCTCAGTCTCCCTACACAAGCTCCTAGATTCTACTTTACACATGCTAAAATTTACTCTAATTTCTCTTTAAAAGTCTCAGTTTCAGGGCCTGGAGAGATGGCTTAGTGGTTAAGGCGTTTGCCTGCAAAGCCAAAGGATCCTGGTTATAGTCTCTATTACCCACATAAACCAGAGGTACAAGGGGGCACATGCATTTGGAGTTCGTTTGCACTGGCTGGAGCCCTGGCACGTCCATTCTCTCCCTCTCTATTAAATTAAATAAAAAAAATAAAATAAGATAAAATAAAATAAAAAATGCTGGAGAGATAGCTTAGCAGTTAAGGCACTTACTGAGAACCCACATAGATGCACATGGTGGCACGTGTGTCTGGAGTTTGTTTACAGTGGCTAGAGGAATTGGGGCTCTCATTCTTTTGTTTTGTTTTTCGAGGTAGGGTCTCACTCTAGTCCAGGCTGACCTGGAATTCACTATGTAGACTCAGGGTAGCCTGAAACTCATGGTGATCCTCCTACCTTTTCCTCCTGGGTGCTGGGATTAAAGGTATGAGCCACCACGCCCAGCTCCTGGTGCACCCATTCTCTCTCCATCTATCTGACTCCTCTCTATCGCAAATAAATGAAAATATTTAAAAAATAATAAAAGCTTCACTTTCTCTTAAATACTCTTGCTTGCAGCTTTACACTAATTTATATTTATTTATTTTGGTCTTTTGAGACAGGATTTTGCTCTAGCGCAGGCTGACCTGGAATTCACTATGTAGGGTGGCTTTGAATTCACGGCAATCCTCCTATCTGCCTCTGGGATTAAAGGCCTATGCCACCACCCCCAGTAACTTTTTCTTTAAAAGCCTCAGTTGGGCTGGAGACAAGGCTTAGCAGTTAAAGCACCTGCCTACAAAGCTCAAAAACACAGGTTCAATTCCCCAGGACCTACATAAGGCACAAGGTGGCGCATGTGTCTGGAATTCATTTGCAGTGGCTAGAGGCCCTGGTGCGCCCATTCTTTCTCTCTCTCTCTCCCTTTATCTGCCTCTTTATCTCTGTCTCATAAATAAATAAATAAATACAAGCCAAGCTGGGCCTGTTGGCACACGCCTTTAATCTCAGCACTCAGGAGGTACAGGTAGGAGGATTACCATGAATTTGAGGCCACCATGAGACTACATAGTGAATTCTAGGTCAGCCTGGGCTAGAATGAAACCCTAACCTTAACTTAAACCCTAACCAAAAATCAAAAATAAAATAAAAGTAAAAAAAAAATCAAAAAACAAAAAATTATTCAAAAGCAGTCTGGAAGCTGAGCAGGCGTGGTGGCGCATGCCTTTGTTCCCAGCATTTGGTACGCAGAGGTAGGAGGATTGCTATGAGTTCAAGGCCAGCCTGAGACTACATAGTGAATTCCAGGTCAGCCTGGGCAACAGCAAGACCTTACCTAGGAAAAAAAAAGAAAAGCTTAAAAGACTACCTGGTCCTCTGTCTACAAAGGCATCTAAACACTCTAGTATGCTTTATTTTGGAGGTGGGGGGGGGTGTTTCGAGGTAGGGTCTCACTCTAGCATAGGCTGACCTGGAATTCACTATGTAGTTTCAGGTTGTCATTCTTTTTTATTATTTAAGTTTTTCTTTCTTTCTTTATTTGAAAGAGAGGCAGAGAGAGAGAGAGCGGGAGAGAATGGGCACACCAGGGCCTCCATCCTCCACAAACGAACTCCAGATGCATGTGCCACCTTGTGCATCTGGTTTATGTGGGTTCTGGGGAATAGAACCATAGACCTTTAGGTTTTGCAGGCATGCGCCTTAACCGCTAAGTCATTTCTCCAGCCCCTCACGTTCTATTTTGGATAGACCCATGAGGGTGTGGCAAGCTTAGAACCTGGAAGAATTTTCCCTGTGGCCTTGGGTGTGTGTGTATGGGGGAGGAGGGGGCTCCAGGCTAATGTGTGACACAAGCCCAGACCTCATGTCTGTCCTTCTGGCCCCCTATTCCCCAACCTGCTCCTTCACCTTTGCCCTTCCTGGAGTTTCGGAGACACCTGACCTCCCAACATAGCCTCACTCAGAGTCATCCCTGGATGTAACAATTTCTCAGTTTGTTCATTTGGTGCATTCTTCATGGTCTTCTGAAGCATTACTAGTGAGCTTGGGGATATTGGCTTTTCGCTGAATGCCTTCTAGCCGCGCTGTGAGCAAATGGATGCTATAGGTAGAAGAGAATAATGGAGAAATTTTCTGTTCCCCCTACCCCCACTCTAGCCCAAGCTGACTGAAATTCACTCTGTAGCCTCAGGGTGGCCTCCAACTCACAGCGATCCTCCTACCTCTGCCTCCTACGTGTGCCCCACCACACCTGGCTTCCCCCACTCTTTTCTTTTTTTTTTTTTTTAAATCAGGGTCTCTCTGTAGCCCAGGTTAATTTAGGACTCACTCTCTAACCCAGGCTGGCCTCAAACTCAGTGATCTTCCCACCTCAGACTCCTGGTGCTGGGATTACAGGTGTGAGCCACCCTGCCTAGCTAGGGACTTTGAACTCTAGATCCTCTTATCTCTGCTTCCTGAGCGGTGGAATTACAGGAATGCGTTCCCGTGCCCACATAAACTTGCTTACTTGCTTATTTGTAGGTTCTCTTACAGTTTAGATGTAGCCAAGGATGAACTTGGTTTTTTGCTTGTTTTTTTGAGGTAGGGTCTCACTCTAGCTCAGGCTGACCTGGAATTCACTATGGAGTCTCAGGGTGGCCTCGAACTCACAGCGATCCTCCTTACCTCTCTCTCTCTCTCAAGTGCTGGGATTAAAGGCGTGCGCCACCGTGCCTGGCTTGATTTTTTTTTTAATTTTTTTTTTATTTTTTGAGGTAGGGACTCACTCTAGTCTAGGCTGACTTGGAATTCACTATGTAGTCTCAGGGTGGCCTCAAACTCAGGGATCCTCCTACCTCTGCCTCCCAAATGCTGGGATTAAAAGCATGTGCCACCATGCCTGGTTTTTTTTTTTTTTTTAACAGAAAAAAAAATACCTAATGACAGGTATACCTTCTATTGTCCTCAAAGGGTACTCACCAGAAGGGCAAATTAATACTCCACGGTGTGTGCTATTCTGCACACTCTGAATTGTGTAAGTGATGATCTCAGCCTGAAGGTGATGGGAAACTGGGCCTTGTCAGGACTGGGCTGAATCTAGAGGACCCTGGCCCCTTGGAAGCACAGCTGGCCTCACTCAGCTGGCCTCATGCACGGCCCTGAAATCCCAGCAGGTGTGGTCACTTGAGGTATGGCTACTTTGGGATGCACCTGCCTTTCAGACCCATGTATGCGAAAGATCATTGTTGCTATGGTAACAAAGCCCCTGGCAGGTTCCCTCAAACTCTTGTAAATTATGCTGCAAGAGAAGGCCAGTGCATTATCAGGCGCTGCTGGTTCCTGCAAACCAGTAAGCCAAGAAAAGCCTGGTTTTGTGTATCCATTACAATCACGGTGGAGGGAGATGGAGCTCAGTTCAAATCCCACTCTGTCACCAGAGCCAGGATTTGCCTTTAACCCCAGATGCTTTTGGTCTTTAGAAATTCCTGAATTTCATAGGTTGATATTGTACATATGTAATTACAATGAATGTAATGGGGAGGTAATATGATGGAGAATGGAATTTCAAATGGGAAAGTGTGGGGGTGGGGAGGGAGGGAATTATCATGGGATATATTTTATAATCATGGAAAATGTTAATAAAAAAAAATTAAAAAACAAAAAAAGAAATTCCTGAATTTCTCTGTGCCTTCTTTTCCCAACTAACATGAGAGTACAAGTATTCACTGAAATTACCTACAGAAAGCCCTTAGCCCTGAACCCAGTGTGGTGGCACATGCCTTTAATCCCAGCACTAGGGAGGCCGAAGTGGGAGGATTACTATGAGTTCAAAGCCAAACTCAGATTATGGAGTGAATTTCAGGTCAGCCTGGGCTAGAGCGAGACCCTAACTCAAAAAGGAAAAAAAAAAAAAAAAAAAGAAGGCCTTTAGCCCATATTAAATTTCTTCTGAGAAAAGTTTGACGGGCAACCCATAAGTGTCCCCACCCAGCAAAGCCCACATGAGAGTTTTCTAGAAATCAAAAGACCCGGTTTGAAATTGCTGCCGTCAAGACAGGACTGAAGATTTTTGTTTTGTTTGTTTGTTCAAGGTAGTGTCTTGCTCTCTAGCCCAGGCTGACCTGGAACTCCCTCTGTAGTCCCAGGCTGGCCTCAAACTCACAGAGATCCTCCTATGTCTGCCTCCTGAATGCTGGGATATTAAAGGCGTGCACCATCACACCTGACCAATGAAGATATTCTAAAGCCACACCCAGTCTCCCAGGAAGAGATTCACACAGTTCTGACAACCTGTCCGACCACCTTGCAGGAGCATCTGGAGCTGAGACAGTGATGATGAGGCAGGCTCACCTTGACCAGGGCTGCTTGCTTATATGCACCCTGGGCCTCTACTTATTTATTTTATTTTATTTTATTACTCTAGCTCAGGCTGACCTGGAATTCATTATAGTCTCAGGGTGGCCTTGAACTCACGATGATCCTCCCACCTCTGCCTCCCGAGTTCTGGGGTTAAAGGCGTGCACTACCACATCCGGCCCACAAACAAATGTATAACCTTATGGTGGTGGCCCCTACCTTCCCGCTCATGTTAACTGAGGAACAGCTGATTGGTCTGGGTGAGGGGCTGTCTCAGGAAGAGGCTAGCCATGACACTAAGTTTGGAGGGCTGAATTTGACCAACTACAATGTTAGGGCTAGATTTAAATCCTAGGAGAGTTGCCAGGTGTGGTGGTACACGCCTTTAATCCCAGCACCGGGGAAGCAGAGGTGGAATTGCCTTGAGATCAAGGCCACATGAGAACAAAGTAAATTCTAGGTCAGTCTGGACTAGGTTGAGACCCAACTTCAAGGGACTTGCCTGTAAAGCCAAAAAAGGACCCAGGTTTGATTCCCCAGGACCCACATAAAGCCAGATGCACAAGGTGGCACATACATTTGGAGCTCGTTTGCAGTGGTTAGAGGCCCAGGCATGCCCATTTTCTCTCTCTCTCTATCTGCCTCTTTCTTTCTCCCTAATAATAAATAAATAAGTAACTAAATAAATAAATAAATAAAGTTAACTCTAGGTCCTAGGAGAGACCTCCCTTCCAGGAGGGGCCCAGGTTGTAGAGTTTTGTTTTGTTTTGGTAAGGTAGGGTCTTGCTCAATCCCAGGCTGACCTGGAATTGACTATGTAGCCCAAGCTTATCTGAACTCCCTCGCTAGTACCAGACTAGTCTCGAATTCACAGATCCTCCTATCTCTGCTAGGATTAAAGGCATACACCACCACACCCAGCAAAAATATTTGTTCATTTATTTATTTATCTATTTGAGAGAGAGAAAGAGATAGAGAGAATGAATAAGCACACCAGGGTCCCTAGCCACTGCAAACTCCAGACACATGTGCCACCTTGTGCACCTGTCTTATGTGGGTACTGGGGAACCAAACCTGGGTCCTTAGGCTTCACGGGCAAGCACTTTAACCATTAAGACATCTCTCCAGCTCCCCCTTTTTTGTATTTATATATTGGACAGAGTAAGATAATTAGAATGGTCCAGAGCCGCCTGAGCTCTGCAAACAAACTCTAGACAAATGAGTCACTTTTTTTTATTTGTGTTCATTTTTTAATTTATTTATTTGAGAGCGACAGACATAGAGAGAAAGACAGATAGAGGGAGAGAGAGAGAATGGGCGCGCCAGGGCTTCCAGCCACTGCAAACGAACTCCAGACGCGTGCGCCCCCTGGTGCATCTGGCTAACGTGGGACCTGGGGAACCGAGCCTTGAACCGGGGTCCTTAGGCTTCACAGGCAAGCGCTTAACCGCTAAGCCATCTCTCCAGCCCACATGAGTCACTTTTTTTTGTCTGGTTTTACCTAGGTTCTGGGGAGTCAACCCTGGCTTTGCAAGCAAATTTCCTTTACCTAGCCATTTTCGCAGCTCCTGTGCCTCTATTTAAACCTAAACCTTATGTCAGTACACTGAAGGTGGACTTGGGGTGGTCACTGAACCTCTTTATTTTTGAGATAGGCTTTCACTTTGGCCCAGGCTCACCTGGAATTCACTATGTGGTGTCAGGGTGGCCTCAAACTCACAGAGATCCTACTACTTCTGCCTCCCAAGTGCTGGGATTAAAGGCGTGCACCACCATGCCCAGCTTCTTTATTTGTTCTTATTCCCAATGTGGCTGTACTGAAAAAAATTTCCTTTCTCTGCTTTTCACTGTTACTTGCCTGTCAATATCATTTGTTTAATCGTCAGCCCATTGAACTGAATTTGTTAGGGCTGCTGAGGTAGTTTGAATATATGTCTTCCATAGACTCAAGTGTGATGTTTTTAGGATTTTCGAAATAGGGTCTCTCTAGCCCAGGCTGACCTGGGATTCACTAGGTAGTCTCAGGGCGGTTTAAACTCCTCCTACCTCCCCCCCCCCACCCCAGGGCTGGCGTTAAAGGCATGTGCCACCATGACAGGTGACTCAGGTATTTTATTAAAGCTTCTAACTTGGGTCTCCAGATACCTGGCTGGAGGAGATGTCACTGGGGTTGGATCCTGGAGTCCAGCCCAAAGGTGTCTTTGGCGGGTGGATCTCAATTCCAGCCCAAAGGTGTACAGAGAGGTTTGAGTTCGGAAGGTCCTGCTTGCTGCTGGTTTGTGCTTAGTGCCTTTTGGTGGTTTCTCTCTCTGCTTGGATCTGAAAGGGAGCCAGCTTTTTTTTTTTTTTTTTTTTTCCTGCCATAGATAAAACTTCCTTTGGGGAACTGGAGAGATGGCTTAGCAGTTATGGCACTTGCCTGTAAAGCCTAATGACCAGAGTTCGGTTTCCCAGTACCTACAGAAAGCCGGATGCACAAGTAGCACATCATGGCTGGTACAACAGAGCTTTGTACTCGGGCTTTTAGCAATGGCTTCTGACCAGGCCTGGAGCCATCGAGTCACAATTACAGACGTGCTGATGGTCTACTCTGCTGATAGCCAAGGACATTCAAGCAGGCTGTGATCCTGGGCTCATAGATCACAGAAACTCATTGAGGTTCTCAGGGGGAAAGTTCTGCTAAATCTGTAGCCCTGGCTGGGTGTGGTGGTTCACATGAGCAATGCAAGCAGCACTGGAGAGACTGAAACAGGATTGCCAGAAGTTCAAGGCCAACCTAGTTCACAGAACGAGAGAACTGTGAGTGGGAATGGTACATGATATACATGCAGTAAGACAAAACGTGAGGCCCCTTGGCTGGTAGTGGTGGGGCACACACCTTTATTTCGTTTCTTACTCATGGTGATCCTCCTACCTCTGCCTCCAGAGTGCTGGGACTAAAGGCATGCGCCACCATGCCCGGAAAACATAAGACTTTTATTTATTTATTTTTTCTAGGTAGTATCTCGCCCTAGTCCAGGCTGCCCTGGAATTCACTATGTAGTCTTAGGGTGGCCTTGAACTCATGGCGATCCTCCTACTTCAGCCTTCTGAGTGTTGGGATTAAAAAAAAAAGTAAAGGTGTATGCCAATACAACTGGCTCTTTCAATTTATTTATTTCAGAGAAAGTGAAAGAATGGACTCACCAGGCCCTCTAGCCACTGCAAATGACTCCAGTTGCCTGTGCCACCTTGTGCATCTGACTTTTCATGGATATTATGGAATGGAACCCTGGTCCCTAAGCTTTGTAGGCAAGCACCTTAACCACATCTCTCTAGTCCCCCTGCTTTTTTTTTTTTTTTTTTTTTGAAGCAGTTTCTTATTCTAGCTCAAGAACAACTAAAACTCACTCTGTAGCCCAGGCTGGACTCAAACACTAGGCAATCCTCCTACCTCCATCTTCTGAGAGCTGAGAGGACAGGAGGTATAAGTCACAAGGCCAGGCTAACACAAAACCGTTTAAGAATTTTAGGCAGGGTTGAAGAGATGGCTCAGCCATTGAAAGCACTTGTTCAAAGCCTCATAGCCCCAGGTTCTCATCCCCCTTCTCACTCCCCGGAGATAGGGTTTCACTATACCCAGGCTGACCTAGAATTCACTATGTAGTCTCAGGGTAGCCTTGAATTCATGGTGATCCTCCTACCTCTGCCTCCCAAGCACTGAGATTAAAGGCGTGTGCCACCATGCCTGGCTTTAAATTTTTTTTTTTTATTATTGACAACTTCCATAATTATAGACAATGAGCCATGATGATTAGCCCCTCCCCATTTTATCCTTCACAACTCCTCTCTCTATCATATCCCCCAGGTTCAATTCTTTACAACCTACTTAAGACCAGATGTACCAGTGGCCCATGCACTTGGACTTTGTTCATGGCAGGAGGTCCTGGCATACCTACTCTGTCTCTCTGAAATAAATATTATATTATAATAAATAAATATAGGTGGGTATAGTGGTGCATGCCTTTAACCCCAGCACTTAGGAGACAGAGTAGGAGGACCACTGTGAGTTTGAGGCTAGCCTGAGACTACATAGTGAATTATAGGTCAGCTTGGGCTAGATCAAGACTCTTACCTTAAAAAAAACAAAAAAATTAAAAAGTTTAAAACTTAAAAATAATTAGAGAGCTGGAGGTTTGGCTCAGTGGTAGAACACGTTCTCCCTATGCAAGAGGCTGTAAGTTTTTTTTTTTAACATTGATTTTTGTTTATTTATTTATTAGAGAAAGCGGGATGGGGGGGGACAGAGAATGAGCGCACCTGAGCCTCTAGCCACTGCAAAGAAACTCCAGATGCATGTGCCACATTATGCATCTGGCTTACGTGGGACCTGGAGAATTGAACCTGTGTCCTTAGTCTTTGCAGGCAAGCACTTTAACTGCTAAGCCATCTCTCCAGCCTGAGGCTCTAAGTTTGATCTTCACCTACTAAAGGGAAGGGAGGAAAGCTAGGGAGCTTTAATATAGAACAGTGTCCAGAGATTCTGGGCTCTGGCCTATGAAAGGCTTGAGCAGGTATCCTTCTATGGTGACACCTGCCTCTGAGGGAGAGTCAGATCTTTCTCATTTTTTAGTCTTTAAAAAAAACTATTATTTATTTAGTTAGTTATTTATTTGGAAGGAAAGAGAATGAGCACACCAGGGCCTCTCTAGCAGTTGTAAATGAACTCCAGATGCATACACCACTTTGTGCATCTGCTTTATATGGGTACTGGACATTTGAACCCAGGTTGTCATTTATTTTTATTCATTTGAGAGAGAAAGAGGCAGAGAGAGAATGGGTGCACTTACAAACGAACCCCAGAGGCATGTGTCACCTTGTGCATCTGGTTTACCTGGGTACTTGGGAATCAAACCTGAGTCCTTTAGCTTTGCAGGCAAGCGCCTAAACCAGTAAGCCATTTTTCCAATCCTCTCCTCACCCCTTTGTTTTTAGTCTTTTTGAGGCAGGATCCGGCTGTAGCCCAGGATGATCTGAAACTCACTAAATAGCCCAAGCTGGGCTTGAATTTACAACCTCAGCCTCCGGAATACTGGGATTAAAGCCATGATGGGCCCCTAGGCCCAGCTTCAGTTTATTTTTTTTTTTTTTTTTTTTTTTTTTTTTCGGTTTTCCGAGGTGGGGCCTCACTCTGGCTCAGGCTGAAGTTCACAATTAGTCTCATGGTGGACTCAAACTCACAGCGATCCTCCTATCTGCGTGCGCCACCACTCCCGGCTTGCTTTTTTTTTTTTTTTTTAATAGGCTTATCCGTGCAGGTGTGGTGCCAAAAGCCTCATGTATTTGGGAGAAATAAGAAACCCCTGATGACTGGGTTTAAACCATGTCGGGGCACACTACGACACACTGGCTGGGTTAAGTATGTTCATTCCCCCGCGGGTCAGGCGGCCCAAGGGTGTGGTGTTTCTTGTTTTTTGTTTTTTTTTTTTTGTTTTTTTTTTCCTGCTGCGCACCTGCAGGTGCGGGATTGAAAACTGCCACTCCCAGGAAACAGACCAGGAAAGCCGGGGCTCGGAGAAGGTCCCTCGCTGCGCCGGGTGGAAGCTCCGTGGTCCCGGCGACCCTTGTCCGGGCGCCTTCCACGCCAGTGCTCGGTGCTACGGGCGGGAGGTGCAGGGAAGCTCGCGGGCCCGAGGTGGGCGGCTGGGGATGACTCACCGCGCGGGCAGCCTGCGCCCCGGCTCCGCCCCGCCCCGCCCGGCCGGGCCCTGCGCCCATCGCCCGGCTCTGACTGCGGGCTGGGGCGCGGGGGGCGCCGGGTGCCCCGGCTTCGCCCACCTCGCTGGCTCAAGTCTCCCGACCTGCCTGCTTCCCTCCCCGGCCACACCTGTCCCCCGATCGTGCCCAGGCCGGAGCTCGCGGACGCTGGCGCCATTGCTGTAGGCGGCGCCGAACTGCGGGGCGGGGACGCCGCGGGGCGCGGGGCGCTGGGGTTCGGATTCCGGAGCGGGGCACGCGCCTCGGCCCGCGGGGGGTGATGCCTGCGGCGGTGGGGTCACCGCGTGAGCTCCGAACTCTCAGCAGTCCTGCACACGCAGCCACGAAAACCTTTCCCGTGGACTCCCAGGGGGTCTGCTCCGCCCAGTGTCCGAGCTGCACGGGGGACAGTCGCCCCGGTCCCCGGGGCATGGCCGGCTGCTGCGGGGTGGGAAAGGGCCGAACGAGGGAAGTTGTCCAGCCGGGGAAAAGGGGATCCGAACGGTTAAGTCGCAACCACGGGCGGGTCTCGTCCACGCCCGAGCGACACACGGACGCACACAAAGGAAGCGGCGCCGGGGGCGCCGAGGCGCAGGTCCCCGAGCCCGGGTCCCCCGAGCGAGCGATCGCCGGGCCACTTCCGCAGGGCGAGGCCCGCGGCCACACCCGGGCACCTGGGCCAGCGCCCAGCCCGGCCAGGGTGGCCTCCGCCGCGGAGCCCCGGAACCGGACCCGCCTGGCCTTCCGCCCCACCCCCTCCCGACCCAGGGTCCACCCATCCCAGGGTCACGCCGATCCCCGTCTCTCGGGGGTCCCGCGGCGGGGCCCGAGGGCGGCACGTGCCCGCCCCCTCTCCCCCGAGCCCACACCGTGGCGGCCCGGGCGCTGCGGTCCGCGCTCACGGCCAGGAACACAGCCGGCCCTGCTCCGCGGCCTCCCGCCCCTTCCCTGATGTGCTTGCTCTCGGGGTCGGACCTTAGGCCCGCCCTAGACCGTAACCGTGGTGGACCCAAGAAAACAGTCTCCTCCAGAGTTCCTGGCCCTGGAGACACTGGCAGCTGAGCAGTTAATTTCAGTCTTTATCTGGATTTTTTTTTTTTTTCTTCCAGGTAGGGTCTCACTCTGGTCCAGGCTGACCTGGAATTCACTATGTAGTCTCACGGTGGCCCCGAATTCATGGTGATGCTCCTACCTCTGCCTCACAAGTGCTGGGATTAAAGGCGTGTGCCACCATGCCTAGCTGATTAAGGAGAATTTTAAACCTCAACGAAAGTCACAGTGCTAAAGTGAACCACCACCTAGGCTTCCCTCAGAGAAAACTACCAACTCCAGATTATCTGCCCTTCCCCATGACTGTGAAACAAATCCTTGACTCCAAGTCATGTTTCAGCATATGTCCTGAACAATCGCTATGTTCTAATGAAAGTCTTGTTCAGAACACCCTCCTTTCGGGCCAGAGAGATGGCTTAGCAGTTAAGGTGCTTGCCTGCAAAGCCAAAGGACCCAGGTTCGACTCCCCAGGACCCACGTGAGCCAGATGCACAAGTTGGCGCATGCATCTGGAGTTTGTTTGCAGTGGCTACAGGCCCTGGCACACCCATTTTCTCCCTCTCTACCTGCTTATTTCTGTATCTCTCTCTCTCTTAAATAAGTAAAATCGGGGGAACCCTTCTTTCAGCCAGATGTGGGGGCGCAAGCCTTTAATCCCAGGCAGAGTTAGGAGGATGCCATGAGTCAGAGGCCACCCTGAAGTCACTCTGAGACTACTTAGTGAATTCCAAGTCAGCCTGAGCTACAGTGAGACCCTTATCAAACAAACAGAAAACCCCCCCAAATTTCTTTCAAAGCTGGGTTGTTAAGTGTTAAGGACATGGAAAAAAGATATGACAAGAGTAGAGGTAAAAATAAAGCCGGGTGTGGTGGCGCACGCCTTTAATCCCAGGTAGGAGGATTGCTGTGATTTGGAGGCCACCCTGAGACTCCATGGTGAATTCCAGGTAAACCTGGGCTAGAGTGAGACTCTACCTCGAAAAACCAAAAAGAAAGAAAGAAGGTCTTGATTTAGTCTTATCAGGATGCCATGCAGAGCTTTCTGGGACATCAGATGGCCAGGTGAGTGCCGGAGTACAGGCACCACCTGGGTACAGCGAAGTCTGCCCAGAGATGCTTACCTCCTGCCGCTGGCTAGAGGCAGAACTGACCAGATTAGTAGGTGGAGGGTCTAGAGTTTTGAGAGAAAGAACTTCAGAGGAAAGCCGGATGGGGAGCTTTGAAGAGAGCAGTAAGGGATAAGGGAGAATGTCTAGTTATCTGTCTAATTTTTTATTTTTCTCCTTGCTTTTTTGGGGGGTGGGGTGAGTGGTTATTTATTTAGTTGGGTGTTTGTTGTTGTTTCTTAAATTCGGGTCTCACTCTAGCTCAGGCTGACCTGGAATTCTCTATGTAGCCTCAGGGTGGACTCAAATTTACAGTGATCCTACCTTTGCCTCCCAAATGCTGGGCTTATTTAGATTTTTGTTTTTGTTTTATTTTTATTTTTATTTATTTATTTGCAAGCATAAAGCAAGAGAGAGAAGAGAGACAGAAAGAGAGAGAATGGGCACACCAGGGCCTGTAGGCACTTGCAAACGAACTCCAGACGCAGGTGCCCCTTGTGCATCTGACTTATGTGGGTCCTGGGGAGTTGAGCCTGGGTCCGTTTGCTTCGCAGGCAAACCACCTTACCGCTAAGCCATCTCTCCAGCCCAATTTAGGTTTTTCTTAAAAAATATTTTATTTATTTATTTGAGAGAAAGAGAAACAGAGAGAGAATGGGCACAGCAGGGCCTCCAGCCACTACAAATGAATTCCAGACTGTGTCTCCTAGTGCATCTGGCTTACCTGGGTACTGGAGAATAGAATCTGGGTCCTTAGGCTTCATAAGCAAGCACCTTTAATTGCTAAGCCATCTATCCAGGCCAGTTGTTTTTGTTGTTTGTTTGTTTTATTTTTTTGTTTTGCTTTGCTTTCGAAAAGGTCTCACGCTAGCCCACACTTATCTGGAACTCAATCTGTGGCTTGTGCTGGCTTTGAACTCAGCTTTCCTCCTACCTCTGCCTCCAAAGCATGTACCATCCAAGATCTCTCTCCCTCTCTCTCTCCCTCTCTCTCGCTTTCTTTTTTTTTTTTGAGGTAGGACCTCACTGTAGTTCAGGCTGACCTGGAATTGCCATGTAGTCTCAGGGTGGCCTTGAACTCATGGCAAGCCTCTGCCTCTCGAATGCTAGGATTAAAGACGTGTGCCACTATGCCCAGCTCTATCCAAGTGGTTTTTTTTTAAATTTTTTGTTTATTTTTATTTATTTGAGAGCGACAGAGAGAGAGAGGGTGAGTGAGAGAGAGAGAAAATGGGCGTGCCAGGGCTGCCAACCACTGCAAACGAACTCCAGACGTGTGTGCCCCCTTGTGCATCTGGCTAACGTGGGTCCTGAGGAATCAAGCCTTGACCCGGGGTCCTTAGGCTTCACAGGTGAGCACTTAACCGCTTAGCCATCTCTCCAGCCCTCTATCCAAGAGTTTTGAGACAGACTCTCACTGTAGCCCAGGCTGACGTGGAACTCACTCTGTAGTTCAGACTGGCCTCAGATTCACTGTGATCAGTCTACTTCAGCCTTCAGAGTCCTGGGATTAAAGACATGGGCCACCACCACACCTGTTTTATTTACAGGGTCTCATGTAGCTGAGGGTGACCTTGAACTTCTAATATTCCTGCCTCCAGGATTTTTTTTTTTTTTTTTTTGTATTCGAGGTAGGGTTTCACTCTAGCCCAGGATGACTTGGAATTCACCATGGAGTCTCAGGGTGGCCTCAAACTACATCTCCCAAATGTGGAAGTTGCAAGCACTTAACCTAGCTGGCCTAGTTATTCTGAGGTAAATACAACCCTAGATTTCAGCA
This sequence comes from Jaculus jaculus, assembly GCF_020740685.1. Lineage (NCBI taxonomy): Eukaryota > Metazoa > Chordata > Mammalia > Rodentia > Dipodidae > Jaculus > Jaculus jaculus. The sequence goes on from NC_059107.1 coordinate 158,382,645, forward strand.
TGTATCTCTAGAAGATTAGAATGTAATCTTTAGTGTTCAGAAACTCTGGGTCTTAGTTCTGACTTTGTTACTTAGTACTCAGAGAAGACACCAAGGCTAGAGATAAAAATGAGGGAGCTGAGAACACAGTGTACCCCAAATCATGGCACCGGAGTTGATGTACATGGTGGCCAGTGAAGTCAGAGGGAAACTAAGAGATTGTGGTTTCTCAGAAGACACTGTTCCAAGAAAGAGGTACCAACAGTGTCACATGCTATTGAGAGGTTAAGGACGGAGAAAAAAAAAAAAAGTGACTATTGGCCGTGTGTGGTGGCACATGCCTTTAATCCCAGCACTTGAGAGGCAGAGGTAGGAAGATTGCCCGTGAGTTCGAGGCCCCCCTGAGACTCCATGGTGAATACCAGGTCAGCTCTAAACTAGAGTGAAACCCTACCTTGAAAAAAAAAAGTCACTACTGCCAGCATGGTGGTACAACGCCTTTAATCCAAGCCCTCCAGAGGCAGAGGCAGGAGGATCGCCATGAGTTTGAGGCTATGCAGAGACGACATAGTGAATTCCAGGTCAGTCTGGGCTACAGCCAGACCCTACCTCGAACAACCAAAAAGAAAAAAAATGTTACTACTGAATTTAGTAATATTAACCCCCTGTGTAACCTTGTTGAGAAAAGTTTCAAAGGAGTGACAGCTAAAAGCCAAACTAGAAAGAAATGAGGAAAGGACTGGGTGAGAGAGTGGTGGATTTTATAAGGGTTTTTTTTTTTTTTTTTTTTTGGTGTTTCGAGGTAGTTTCACTCTAGGCCAGGTTCACTATGTAGTCTCTGGGTAGCCTCAAACTCATGGCAATCCTACCACTTCCGCCTCCCAAGTGCTGGGATTAAAGGTATGTGCCACCACACCAACTGATTTTTGAATAATTAAAAAAAATTTATTAATAACTTCCATAATTGTAAACAATAACCTATGGTAATTCCCTCCCTGCACTTTCCCCTATGAAACTCCACTCTCCATTGTACCGCTTCCTCCTCTCAGTCTCTCCTTTATTTTGATGTCATTATCTTTCATGATCTTTTCCTCCTCTTATGATGGTCTTGTGTAGGTAGTGTCAGGCACTGTGAGGTCATGGATATCCAGGCCATTTTGTGTCTGGGGGGACAATGTTGTAAGGAGTCCTACCCTTCCTTTGGCTCTTACATTCTTTCTGCCACTTCTTCCGCAAGGGACCCTGAGCCTTGGAAGGTGTGATAGAGATACTGCCGTGCTGAGCACTCCTGTCACTTCTTCCCAGCACCATGGTGGCTTCTGAGTCATCCCAAGGTCACTCCCATCTGAGGAGAAGCTTTTTGAAGAAATTTTAATGTGAAAAGAAGTTATAGAAATGAGGTTGGGTCTGGAGAGATGGCTCAGAGATTAAAGGTGCTTGTTTGTATAACCTGGCAGAACAGGTTCAATTCTGCAGTAACCGTGTAAAGCCAGATGCACAAAGTGGCATGTGTACCTGGAGGTTTTTTGGTTTGTTTTTTTTTTAACAGTTTTCCCATTCTCTCCACCCCCTAAATAAATAAATGCCTAAATAAATAAATATTTTAAAAAAGGGGGTGCTAAACGGGTGCAATAGTGACACGTGTGTCATGGTGGAAACCAACTGCCCTCTAATTGGACTGGAGGCCCGCTCCATGGGAGGGAATACATCCCTGATATTAAAAACTTAAAACATGGGTAGTCATGAGCCCTAGGGGTGTAATGTCTGCTGCTGTCTGGCTAAATGTATGTACTATGCTTATCAAATTGCCCAGTAAGCACTTCTCTTAATATTCATACCCTTATATTAACGCTACTCTTACTTTGGGTAGAGAATCTTTTCAGATTGCAGTGACCTTGGGATAACTCAGAAGGCATCATGGTGCTGGAAAGAAGTGACAGGAGTGCTCAGTACTGCAATATCTCTATCACACCTTCCAAGGCTCAGGGTCTATTGCTGAAGAAGTAGCAGAAAGAATGCAAGAGCCAAAGGAAGGGTAGGACTCCTTACAACGTTCTCTTCCAGACACAAAATGGCCTGGATATCCATGACCTCACAGTGCCTGACCCTACCTATACAAGACCATCATAAGAGGAGGAGAAGATCATGACATCAAAATAGCAGAGAGACTGATTGAGAAGGGGAGGGGATATGATGGAGAATGGAGTTTCAAAGGGGAAAGTGGGGGGAGGGAGGGTATTAACATGGGATATTTTTTATAATCATGGAAGTTGCTAATAAAAAATATTGAAAGGGAAAATAGGGGGACTGGATAAATGGCTTAATAAGTAAGGCAATTGTCTGCGAAGCCTAAGGACCCAGGTTTGATGCATACCCATGCAAGACAGATGCACAAGGCGATACATGCGTCTGAAGCTCATTTTCAGTAGCTTGAAGCCCTGGCCTGCCAGAATGAAATCCAGGCCCAAGTGCATTTTTTAAAAACATTTTTATTTATTTATTTATTTATTTATTTGAGACAGAGAGATGGAGAGAGAAAGTGAGAACAGGCATGCCAGGGCTTCCAGCCCCTGCAAATGAACTCCAAACGCATGAGCCACCTTGTGCATCTGGCTAATGCAGGACCTGGAGAATCGAACCTGGGTCCTTAGGCTTCGCAGGCAAGCTCCTTAACCGCTAAGCCATCTCTCCAGCCCCCATGTGCCATTTTGTTTGTCCAGCTTTACGTGGGTACTGGGAAATCGAACCTGGGATGTCAGGCTTTATAAGCAAAGTGCCTTTAACTTCCGAGCCAACACACTAGTCCCTAAGATGTCATTTGTGTGTCTGTGGGGTGGTGAGGATTGACCCTAAATTCTGGGTTATATCCCTAGCTCTAGATTTCCTTCCTTCCTTCTTTCTTTCTTATTTATTTATTTATTTTTGTGTTTTCAAGGTAGGGTCTTATTCTAGCCCAGGTTTTCCTGGAATTCACTATGTAGTCTCAAACTCACCGCAATCCTCTTACCTCTGCCTCCTGAGTGCTGGGATTAAAGCTATACACCACCATGTCTGGCAAAAAATTGTTTTTATATTTTGATTTTTATTATCATTTTTTATTGACAACTTCCATGATTTTAAACACTATCCCATGATTTTATTTATTTTCAGTTTACTTGTGGGAGAAAAAATATGAGTGAGAACACATATGGGCTTCTTCCTACTACAAAGGAACTCTAGGAATATGTACTACTTTGAGTATCTGGCTTTATTGGGTACTGGGGAATCAAACCTGGGCCAGCAATCTTTGTAAACAAGCACCTTTAACCACTGAGTAAACACCACAGTCCCTCTTACTATATTGAAACAATTTTTTTTTTTGATGTTATTGTTGTTTTTGTTTTGAGGTAGGGTCTCACTCTAGCTCAAACTGACCTGGAATTCACTTGGTAGTCTCAAGATGGCCTTGAACTGATGGCGATCCTCCTATCTCTCCCTACGGAATGCTGGGAATAAAGGCGTGCGCCACCACACCTGACCTTAAATTTCTTTAATTTATTTGAAACATAGAGAAAGAGTCAGACAGCCAGGCATGGTGGTGCTTGTCTTTAATCCCAGTGCTCTGGAGGCTGATATAGGAGGATCACTGTAAATTCAAGGCCAGCCTGAGATTGCATAGTGAATATTCCAGGTCATCCTCAACTAGACTGAGACCCTACCTCAAAAACACAAAAAAATGGAGCTGGAGAGATGGCTTAGTGGTTAAGGCACTTGCCTGTGAAGCCCAAGGACTCATGTTTTACTCCCCAGGTCCCGGGTAAGCCAGACTCACAAGATGATGCAAGTGCTCAAGGTCGTACATGCACACATGGTGGTGCACGTGTCTGGAGGGTGATTGCAGTGGCTGGAGGCCCTGGCATGCCAATTCGTTTGCCTATTGTTGCAGTCAGGTTTGCACTGCTGGCAGAAAACACCCAACCCAGAGCAGTTAGTGGGGGGGGGGGGAAGGTTTATTTTTGGCTTAACAGACTAGAAGAGAAGCTCCATGATGGCAGGGGGAAATGATGACATGAGCAGAGGGTGGACGTCACTTCCTGGCCAACATCAGATATGCAGCAGGAGAGTGTGCCAAACACTGGCAAGGGGAAGCTGCCTTTAACACCCCAAAGCCTGCCACCAACAGGACGCTGCCTCCAGGAAAGCTTCAGATCCCAAACTGCCAAACAGCTGGGGCCCTAGCATTCAGAACACTTAAATTTATGGGGAACACCTGAATCAAACCACCACATCTGTGAAGCTTAGGAACTCATGTTCGAATCTCCAGGTCCCATGTAGGCCAGACACACGGTGACATATGTGTGTAATGTTGCACACGTGCACAAGGTGGCACACACACCTGGAGTTCATTCACAGAATCTGAAGGCCCTGGCATGCCCATTCTCTCTCTGTCTCTCTCTTAAGAATCAGAAAGAGAGAGTGAAGCAGGGCATTTGGGAGACAGAGGTAGAAGGATTACCATGAGTTTGAAGCCACCCTAGACCACATAGAGAATTCAGGTCAGCCTGAGCTAGAGTAAGAACCTACATCAAAAAAAAAGGGGGGGGGGGCTGGAGAGCTGGCTTAGTGGTTAAGGTGTTTGCCTGCAAAGCCAAAGAATCCCAGTTCAATTCTCCAGAACCCACATAAACCAGATGCACAACGGGGTGCACACACCTGGAGTTTGCTAACAGTGGCTGAAGACCCAGGCAGGCCCATTCTCTCCCTCTCTCTGCCTCTTTCTCTGTATCAAATAAATAAATAAATAAAATACATTAAAAAAAAAAGTTCAGTTGTGGTGGTGCATGTCTTTAATCCCAGCAATTGGGAGGCAGAGGTAGGAGGATCGCCATGAGTTCGAGTTCACCCTGAAACTACATAGTGAATTCCAGGTCAGCCTTGGCTAGAGTGAGACCCTACCTCGAAAAAAAAAGAGTACGGATGGGACAGGACCTCCTGTCCTGTCGCTGCAAAGTACTCCAGCAGGTAGATGTGCCACTTTGTGCATCTAGCTTTACATGGGTACTGGGAAATCAAACCCAGACTATCAGGCTTTGCAAGCAAGCACCTTTAGCCACTGATCCATCTCTCCAGGCCTGTGTCTTTGTTTTTTGCTATGCTATAGATTGAACCCAGGCATGCCGTCCAACACAGATAAATACAATCTGCTTGAACCCTTCTTCCCAGCAGCCATGGAAAAGACTGCATTCGCTACATCAAAAAGCCACATACCAAGTACTAGGGGCTGCATTTTGTCATGGAAAAGGCACTCCGGCACAGTAGCTGTGATTAGGGAAACCACTTAGTTAAATTAGGCAGTGCTGGGATTAAAGGCATGTGCCTCCATACCTGGCTTCTCACACTCTCTCTCTATCTATTTTTTGTTATTGTTCTCTTTCTCTCTCCCTCTCTCTCTCTCCTTTAAAGAATGGGCATGCCAGAGCCTCCAGCCACTGGGAACTCCAGATGCTTTAAAGGCCACCTTATGCATCTGGCTTACATAGTTCCTGAGGCGTTGAACCTGGGTCTTTTGACTTTTCAGGCAAGTGTTTTAACTGCTAAGCCATCTCTCTAGTCATGTGTGTATGTATGTATGTATATATATAGTTTTTGTTTGTTTGTTTGTTTGTTTGTATTTGTTTCTTTTCAAGGTAGGGTCTCACTCCAGCCCAGGCTGACCTGGAATTCACTATGGAGTCTCAGGGTGGCCTCAAACTCACGGTGATTCTCCTACCTCTGCCTCCCAAGTGCTGAGCTTAAAGGTATGCGTCACCATGCCTGGTTTGGTAAAATTTTTTAAAAATATTTTATTTATTTGTTTATGAGAGAGAAAGAAACAGATAGAAAGAAAGTGAGAATGAGCATGCCAGGGCCTCTAGCCTCTGATACAAACTCCAGACACATGTTCCCCCTTGCACATGTGGCTTACATGGGTCCTGAGGAATCAAGCCCAGGTCCTTAGGCCTCACAGGCAAATGCAATAACTGCTAGGCCATTTCCCCACTTCTAAAATATTTTTTTTTAAGAAAGGAACGAGAATCTGAGCATGGTGGCACAAACCTTTAATCCCAGCACTCAGAGGTAGAGGTGGAAGGATTGCTGAGAGTTCAAGCCCAGCCTGAGTCTATATAGTGAATTCCAGGTCAGCTAGGGCTAGAGCAAGACCCTACCTTAACAAACAAACAAACAAACAAAAAGAGAGAGAGAAGGGAAGTAGAAAGCAGAGTATGGTGGCACATGCCTTTAATCCCAGCACTCGGCACAAGGCAGAGGTAGGAGGATCACCGTGAGTTCGAGGCCACCCTGAGACTACATAGTGAAATCCAGGTCAACCTGTACTATAGTGAGATGCTACATTGAAAAGAAAAAAAAATATTTTATTTATTTGTTTGAGAGAGATAGAGAAAGGGATGCCAGGGCCTCTAGCCACTGCAAATGAACTCTAGAGGCATGCACCACCTATCTGGCTTTACATGGGTACAGGAGAATTGAACCTGGTTCCTTAGCCTTTGCAGGCAAATGCCTTAACCACTGAACAATCTCTGAAGCCCTCACTCCTTCCTGAGACAAGATCTTGCAATATAGCTCATGGTGACCACAAACTTGCTATATAGCATTAGCTGCTTTTAAACTCTCTATCCCCAGCTGGGCGTGGTAGCGCACGCCTTTAATCTCAGCACTCGGGAGGCAGAGGTAGGAGGATTGCCATGAGTTCAAGGCCACCCTAAGACTACATAATGAATTCCAGGTCAGCCTGGGCTAGACTGAGACCCTACCTGGAAAAGCCCCCCCCCCCCAAAAAAAAAAAAAACCTCTCCATCCTCCTGATTCTGCCTCCTGGGTGCTGGTATTACAAGCATGGCCACCATGCCTGGCTCTTCTCTGTTTCTTCTTGTGGTACCAAATTCTCTCTTTTGCCAGGCATGATGGCGCACGCCTTTACTCCCAGCACTCGGGAGGCAGATGTAGGAGGATTCCTGTGAGTATGAGGCCACTCTGAGATTACATAGTGAATTCCAGATCAGCCTGAGCTAGAGTGAGACCCTACCTCAGAAAACCAAAAAAAAAAAAAAAAAAAAAATCCTTTTCCTCAAGACCTATCTGAACACTTTCCCAAACAAAGTAATTAACTTTTTGTGATTTACATATGCATTTATACATCTATTGGGCCTATATTACAACATGTGTGTGGTTTCATTCATTCCTGCATCTTCACTCATCACTCATTCATTCATTCAACAAATCTTTTTCTTGAGTGCCTGCCTGTCCCAGGCGTGGGAGCAGTTCGATGTCTGTTGAAGGGATGAATGGAGTTGTGAGAGGTTGTTCCCCTAATGGATGGTGGGTTGCTAGGTTACAAACTCTAATGCTGGTTAGGGAGGGGGCGTGACTGCTGGTGAGTGAAAAGAATAGCATCTACACATTTTCTTGTAGAATCAGAAGTTTTGTGGGTGGAATTTCCTTTTTTGGACTTTTTTTTTTTTCAAGGTCAGGTCTCACTCTAGTCCAAGCTGACCTGGAATTCACTCTGTAAGTCTCAGGGTGGCCTTGAACTCACAGTGATCCTCCTACCTCTGCCTCCTGAGTGCTGGGGTTAAAGGTGTGTGCCACCATGCCCACCTGGCTCTCTGGCTGTTACTGATTGGCCATTTTCTGTTTTGTCCTTGTGATACTGAGGATGGAACCTGAGCCTCTGGAAAGCTAGGAAAGCCCTCTACCTCTGGGCTATAGCTAAGTGTCAGTTCTCTCCCTCACCTCCAGGCCTTAGCCTCCCCAGTAGCTAGATGAAAGGCCTATGCCACTAGGATATCCATTTCTTCACCTCTCTTTTTCAAAGAATGAAATTAATGACCCATTGGCTAAGGCACTTGCCTGCAAAGCCTAAGAACACAGATTTGATTCCCAGTACCCACATAAAGCCAGATGCACCAGGTAGGCAGCTGTCTAGAGTCCGATTGGAGTGGCTAGAGGCCCTGGCACACCCATTTATCTCTCTCTCTCAAATAAATAATATGACTCAGTATAGTAAAAAATGCTACTAAACACACACACACAGACACACACACAGCCGGGCGTGGTGGCTCACGCCTTTTATCCCAGCAGGTAGGAGGATCACCATAAGTTTGTGGTCAGCCTGAGAGTAAGTACTGAATGTCAGGTCAGCCTGAGCTAGAGTGAGACCCTACCTTGAAAAACAAACAAACACAAAAATCGGGCTGGAGAGATGGCTTAGTGTTTAAGGCACTTGCTTACAAAGGACCCAAATTCAATTCCCCGGGACCCATTGAAGCCAGATGCACAAAATGGTGCATGTGTCTGGAGTTTTTTTGCAGTGGCTAGAGGCCCTGGACCATCCATTCTCTCTCTCTCTCTCTCTTTTCCCCCAACTCTTTCTCAAGTAAAAAAAAAAAAAGACTCCCCCAGACACATAATGGCCTGGATATCCATGACCTCACAGTGCCTGACACTACCTACACAAGACCATCATAATAGGAGGAAAAGATCATGATATCAAAATAAAAGAGATACTGATTGAGAGGGTGAGGGGATATAATGCAGAGTGGAGTTTCAAAGGGGAAGGTGGGGGAAGGGAGGGCATTACCATGAAATATTTTTTATAACCATAGAAGATGTTAAAAAATTGTGAAGAAAAAAAAAGAACAGGTTATACCCTCAAAATATGACAGGCATTGCTGAGGCCCTTGGTTTCCCACTAGGAATAGATGGTAAGACCCTATTGCTAAAGACTCCATAGGCTGGGTCTTCAAGGTCACTGAGAAATCAAGCTGGAGTTGAGCTGAAAATCTCCCTGTAGACCAGTTGTCAGAAAACTGGATAAAGCTACACTGCATGCAACCCTATGGGAGACATCATCAGTGGAGATAAACTACAATGTACACTGCAAGCCTTATGTTTGACCAGCCAGGCCAAATGGGCCAACAGGTGCAATAGTGGCATGTCTGTATGTCTGTTATGGAGAAACCAACTGCTCTCTAATTGGACTGGAGACCTGCTCCATGGGAGGGAAAACATGCCTGATACTGAAAACCTAATCAAAATCCTATGGCAAGGGAGGTCAGGAGTCCTAGGGGTGTAACAGCTGCTGTTGTCTGGCTAAAAGTATATATTATGCTCACCAAACTGCCCTGTAAGGACTTTTTTTAACGTTCATACCCATTTATTAATGCTACTCTCACTTTTGGTTAGAGAACCTTCTCTTTTCAGATGGCAGTGACCTTGGGATGACTCAGAAGGCACCATGGTACTGGGAAGAAGTGACAGAGGAGGAGTGCTCAGCACTGAAACATCTCTATCACACCTTCCAAGGCTCAGGGTCCATTGTGGAAGAGGTGGTGGAAAGAATGTAAGAGTCAAAGGAAGGGTAGGACTCCTTACAACGTGCTCCCCCAGACACAAAATGGCCTGGATAACCATAACTTCACAGTGCCTGACACTATATACACAAGACCATCATAATTGGAGGAAAAGATCATGACATCAAAATAAAAGAGAGACTGACTGAGATGGGGGAGGGGATACAATGGAGAGTGGAGTTTCAAAGGGGAAAGTGGGAGAGGGAAGGGAATGATCATGGTTTAATGTCTGTAATTATGGAAGTTGTCAATAAAAAAATAGCTTAAAAAAAAAGGAATCAAAGAGTGTGATTGAACGGCACAGAAATTACAAAAACACCAAATACAGCTCCAAACTCCTGTCACTGCAGCCAGCCAAGGTGGAAGGATGTCAAGAGACTAAACTGCCTCACGGTTGCTTGGCAACCAAATATGATAGTGACAAAACCTCAGAACCACAACAGAGAGAAGCTGAAACTTCTACGCTGTTCAGGGATTTATCTAGTGAAGCAAATCCCGGGTCCTGGAGGACAGCTCTCTGAGTGGATGCTAGTGACTTCCTATAATTCACAGTCCCTGCTCAGAGAGGCAGGTCGACTCAAAAGTGGTGGCAACCTACGAGGTTTAATCTGTACTTGGCTGAAGGCATGCATTGGTATAGGCAAGAGCTAGAGTCTCTTTACACTAAAATCAAGTCCATATGTCCTTGTGGACTTGCTGTGTGTAGCAGTTAGCTGCTCCTGGCTGGGACAAAATAGCCAAACAGAAGCAGCTTGTAGGAGGAAAATGCAGGCATATATATATATATTTGCAAACAAAAAGAGAGAAGAGAAGAGAGGAGGACACAGAGAGAATAAGAATGGGCACACCAGGGCCTCCAGCCACTGCAAACGAACTCCAGACGCATGTGGCCCCTTGTGCATCTATCTGGCTTACGTGGATCCTGGGGAATTGAACCTGGATCCTTTGGCTTTGCAGGCAAATGCCTTAACCACTAAGCCATCTCTCTAGTCCTTCCTCTGTTTTGTATGTTTGTATGCTGTGCCTTTCTTTTTGTTCTGAGTACTGAACCTAGGGCCTCATGCATACTCTGTAATTGAAGTATATCCCAGCCCTGTTAATTTAATTTAACTTTTTATGGTTTTTTGAGGTAGGGTGTTGCTCTAGCCCAGGCTGACATGGAACTCATTCTGTAAATTCAGGGTGGCCTCAAACTCATGGCAATCCTCCTGAGGGCTGGGAATAAAGTATGTACTATCACACCCTATTTTTAAATAACTTTTATTTTTATTTATTATTATTATTTTTTTTATTTATTTTTTTTTTGGTTTTCTGAGGTAGGGTCTCACTCTAGCCCAGGCTGACCTGGAATTCACTATGGAGTTTCAGGGTGGCCTTGAACTCATGGCAATCCTCCTACCTCTGCCTCCCGAGTGCTGGGATTAAAGGCATGCGCAACCACACTCGGCTGTTTTCTTTAATATATTTTATTTACTTATTTATTTGATACAGAGAAAGAGGCAGAGAGAGAGAGAGAGAAAAAGAGAGAGAGAGAATGGGTGTGCCAAGGCCTTCAGCCACTGTAAAGCAACTCCAGATGCATGTGCCCCCTTGTGCATCTGGCTTACATGGGTCCTGGAGAAACAAATTGGGATCTTTTGGCTTTGCAGGCAAATGCTTGCTTTAACCACTAAGCCATCTCTCCAGCTCCCCCTTTTTTTTTCCCCTAGGTAGGGCCTCACTCTAGCTCAGGTTGACCTGGAATTCACTACGTAGTCTCAGGGTGACCTCAAACTCATGGTGATTCTCCTACCTCTGACTCCCGATTGCTGGGATTAAAGGCATGCGCCACTATGCCTGGCTAATACTTTTTATTTAGTTATTTTATTTTATTTTTTTTTGGTTTTTCAAGATAAGGTTTCACTCTAGTCCAGGCTGACCTGGAATTCACTATGTAATCTCAAGGTGATCTCGAACTCATGGCGATCCTCCTATCTCTGCCTCTGGTGTAAATGCAGGGATTAAAGGCGTGCGCCACCAAGCCCAGCTACTTTGTTTTTAAAAATATTTTATAGATGGGCATGGTGGCACACGCCTTTAATCCCAGCATTTGGGAGGCAGAGGTAGGAGGATTGCCGTGAGTTTGAGGCTACCCTGAGACTCCATAGTGAATTCCAGGTCAGCCTAGGCTAGAGTGAGACCCTACCTCCAAAAAACAAAAAAACAAAACAAAACAAAAAATATATATATATATAAAATATAATTTATTTATTTGAGAGAAAGAATATGGGCAAGCCAGGGCCTCCAGCCACTGCAAATGAACTTCAGATGCATGTGCTGCCTTTTGTATCAGGCTTACATGGTTACTAGGGAATTGAACCTGGTTCCTTAGGCTTCTCAGGTAGGCACCTTAACCACTAAGCCATCTCTCCAGGCCCTAGAATCTATTTTTGCACTCTATTGCACTCTAGCCTAGGCTGACTTGGAACTTACCCTGTAGCCCCAGGCTGGCCCTCCAACTACTGATGATCTTCCTACCTCAGTCTCCCAAGTGACACCATGCCTGAGTACTTCCAAATACTTTAAGGACATTTGTTTGAAGGTAAGATGCAACTTATAACACATTAACTGTAAGAATTTAAATCTAAAAAAAAAAAAAAAAAAAAAAGTTAGCCAGGCATGGTGGCGCATGACTTTTAATTCTAACACTTGGGAAGCAGAGGTTGGAGAATCACCGTGAGTTCAAGGCCACCCTGAGACAACCTAGTGAATTCCAGGTCAGCCTGGGCTAGAATGAGACTCTATCTCAAAACAACAAAATAAATAAATAAATAAATAAATTTAATTCTGAGCCGTGCGTGATGGGGCACAGCTTTAGTCTTAGCGCTCAGGAGGTTGATCTAGGAAGATCACTGTGAGCTGGCAGAATGAGTTCAAAGTCAGGCTGGGCTAGAGTGAGATGAGAATCTGCCTTGGAAAAAAACAAAAATAGGGACTTATGAGTACATAGGTAAAGCCAGATGCACAAAGAGGCACATGCATCTGGAGTTCCTTTGTAGTGGTAAGAGGCCCTGGCATACCCATTCCCTCTCTCTTTCTCTGCAAATAAATAAATATATAGGTTATCTATTATTTATTATTATTTTTTATAATTTTTTAAAGGCTGGGCATGGTGGAATTCACTATGTTGTCTCAGGGTGGCCTCAAACTCTCGGGTGCTCCTCCTACCTCTGCCTCCTGAGTGCTGGGATTAAAGGTGTGCGTCACCACACCCGGTTTATAAATAAAGTATTTAAAAAGCTGGGTACAAAGACAGGGGTTGTGGTACAGGCCTTTAGTCTTAGCACTTGGGAGGCTCACCATTAGTTCGAGGTCAGCCTAGGACTACAGAGTGAATGCCAGGTCAGCCTGGGCTACAGTAAAATCCTACCTCAAAAAAAAAAAAAAAAAAGCTGGAAATAGTGGCACACACTTACAACCCCAGTACTTTAAAAGCTGAACTAAGAGGATTATCACAACTTCAAAGGGCAAAACAAAAAGTCAAAAGAGTGGGGCGTGGTGGCGCACGCCTTTAATCCCAGCCCTCAGGAGGCAGAGGTAGGAGGATCACCATGAGTTTGAAGTCAGCCTGAGACTACATAGTGAATTCCAGGTTGGCCTGGACCAGAGTGAAACCCTACCTTCAAAAACCAAAAAAAAAAAAAAAAAAAAAAAAAGTCAAAAGTCAAAATAGGGCTGGAGAGATGGTTTAGTGGTTAAGGCATTTGTCTGCAAAGCCAAAGGATCCTGGTTTGATCTCCAGGACCCACATAAGTCAAAAGCACAATGAGGTGAATGCATCTGGAGTTAATTTACAGTGGCTTGAGGCCTTGGCATGCCCATCCTCTCTCTCTCTTTCTCTCTAATAAATAAATTAAAAATATATATATTAAAAAAAAAAACAAAAGAGGGTTGTTGATGTTGCTCACTAGTAAAGTGTTTGCCTGGCATTTGTGAGACCTTCTGTTCAATTCCCAATAACACACATGTACATTTGAAGAGTTTTCTCATCAGAAATTACAAGGCAAGGGAGCAAGTGAAAGCTAACAATTAGAGAAGAACTGATGACACGATACACTACCTCCACGGAAGACAAACAGCCAGAGCTAGTGAGAGCCACCGAGAGGCTCCTGGAACACGGAACAAGACTCCTCCTATGAGGGAGCTAAGCTGTCTACGTGCTTAAGATGATTTCACACAATGAACGTCCTGCACCCGGGATATAGCAAATGCCAGGTACTATTTTTTTTTTTAATTTTATTTTTTGGTTTTTATTTTAAAAAATATTTTAGTTTTATTTATTTGACAGAAAAAGATGGAGAGAGAGAGAGATGGAGAGAGAATGAGCCCAGGACCTCCAGCCACTGCAAGTAAACTGAACTCCGGATGTGTGCACCCCCTTGTGCATCTGGTTAACATAGGTCCTGGGGAATTAAACCTGGGTCCTTTGCCTTTGCAGGCAAACACCTTAACCGCTAAGCCATCCCTCCAGCCCTTTGGTTTTTGGAGGTAGGGGCTCACTCTAGCCCAGGCTGACCTGGAATTCACTATGTAGTCTCAGAATGGCCTTGAATTCATGGCAATCCTCCTACCTCTGCCTCCCGAGTGCTGGCATTAAAGGTATGCGCCACCATGTATGACATGTTTTTTTTTTTTAATTTTTTAATTATTTGCAGAGAGAGGTACTAAGGAGACAAGAGGTAGGAAGATTGCTATGAGTTTAAGGACAGCCTAAGACTATATATAGTGAATTCCTTGTCAGTGTGCACTAGAACAAGACCATATCTGGAAAAGAACAACAGGCCAACCAGGCTAAATGAGCCAATAGGGGCAATAGTGGCACGTCTGTTATGGGAGAAACCAACCACCCTCTAATTTGACTGGGGGCCCGCTCCATGGGAGGGAATACATCCCTGATATTGAAAACCTACAATACGGGTAGTCAGGAGCCCCAGGGGTGCAACATCTGCTGCTTTCTGGCTAAAAGTATATACTATGCTCACCAAACTGCCCAGTAAGCATGTCTCTTAATGTTCGTACCCTTATATTAACACTACTCTCACTTTTGGTTAGAGAAGCTTCTCTTTTCAGATGGCAGTGACCTTGGGATGACTCAGAAGGCACCATGGTGCTGAGAAGTGACAGAGGAGTGCTTGGTACTGCAATGTCTCTCTCACACCTTCCAAGGCTCAGGGTCCATTGTGGAAGAGGTGGCAGAAAGAATATAAGAGCCAAAGGAAGGGTAGGACTCCTTACAATGTGCTCCTCCAGACACAAAATGGCCTGGATATCCATGACCTCACAGTGCCTGACACTACCTACACAAGACCATCATAATAGGTGGGAAAGATCATGACATCAAAATAAAAGAGGGACTGATTGAGGGGAGGAGATATGATGGAGAGTGGAGTTTCACAGGGGAAAGTGGGGGGAGGGAGGGAATCACCATGGGATCCATGGGATATTGATTATAATTATGGAAGTTGTCAATGAAAAGAAAAAAGAAAAGAACAAAAAAAAAAAAAAAAAGAGTGAGGCAGACAGAGAGAATGGGTACACCCGGGCCTCTAGGAGCCTCAAATGAACTCCAGAAACGTATGCCACTTTGTTCATCTGGCTTTATGTGGGTACTGGCTAACTGAGCCTAGATCATTAGACTTTGCAAGCAAGTGGCTTTAACTACTGAGCCATCTCCCCAGCCTGAAATATTTTCATTATTTGCAGGGGTTGGCAGCCTTAGGTCTCTTGCCACTGAACATCAATGCCAGAGGCATACTCTACTTTTTTCATCTGACTTTACAGGGTTGCTGAGGAATTTAACCCCAGTCCTTAAAAAAAAGTGCTTGGGGCCTGGAGAGATGGTGGCTCAGTGGTCAAGGTGCTGGCCTGCAAAGCCTAAAGTAAAGACCTTAGTTTGATTCCCCAGTACCCATGTAAATCCAGAAACACAGGGTGGCGTGTGCATCTGGAACTTGTTGCAGTGGACAGAAGCCTGGAGCACCCATTCTCTCTCTATCTGCTTCTTTCTCTCTCTCTCAAATAAATAAATAATAATATCAAATAAACAAGCTGGGCATGGCGGCGCACGCCTTTAATCCCAGCACATGGGAGGCAGAGGTAGGAGGATCACTGTTGAGTTCGAGACCACGCTGAGACTACTTATTGAATTCCAAGTCAGCTAGAGTGAAATCCTACCTCAAAAAATAATAATAAATAAAAATAAACAAAGCAATTTGAACTGAGGATGTGAAGATTGCTCAGTGGTTAAAGGCACTTACTTGCAAAAGTTTGAACTGGGGGGACTTCCAGTCAAGATTGCAGCTGCCTAACCCGGGGCACCTCCCTGGAAAGGAAAGATGGACGCAGAACCTGAGGAGAGAATCAGCCCTTCACACCTCACCAGGGCCCCAGCCGAAACCACAAAGTAACTGGGGAACTGAGCAAGAGTGCTGCTTTCTTGGTGAACCTGGTACCAGCACAGGGTGAAGGAGACAGACACAGAGAAAGAACACTCTACTCCTACCAAACCAGAGATCCAGAGACACAGAGGCTCCCAAGACCTCATCACTGAAGTAGACCTAAAACAAACCCAAAATGGCTCAGGGAAATTCATGGGGGAGGAAAGATACTGTTAGAGCTACAAGTTGGGACATTATGCATAGAGACATTGCCTCCTCCCCATAACTGATAGTTATGTGCAAGACCCACAATTCCCAAGGAGGACCGTCCCTGTGGAGGGGGGATGACAGGAAGAAGGCTCATGATAGTACCAACACGGCTGTGTACACACTGTGTCCATAACTAATATAAAAACAGATTAAATTTGAGCTGGAGAGATGGCTTAGCGGTTAAGCACTTGCCTGTGAAGCCTAAGGACCCCGGTTTGAGGCTCGGTTCCCCAGGATCCACGTTAGCCAGATGCACAAAGGGGTGCACGCGTCTGGAGTTCGTTTGCAGTGGCTGGAGGCCCTGGCCCGCCCATCCTCAATCTCTCTCTCTCTCTGTCACTCTCAAACAAATTTTTAAAAAAGATTAAATTCAATTTAAGGGTGAAGAAGTATATGTTTTATATCTATAAATGTAGCTTTACTCAAAAAAAAAAAAAATTTTGAGTTGGCCGACTGTGGTGGTACACAGCTTTAATCCCAGCACTAGGGAAGCAGATCACCATGAGTTCGAAGCCACCCTGAGGCAACACAGTGAATTCCAGGTCAGTCTGGGCTAGAGTGAGTGCCTATCTCAAAAACCATTAAAAAAAAAAAAAAAAAAAAAGAAACGTTTGAACTGGATGTGGTTGTATGTGTCTGTAATCCAGGCACTGCTGAGGCAAGAGAATTGCTCTAGGGTTAAGATCAGCCAGGGCAACATAGCAAGATTGTCTCAAAAAACTAAAATAACTGGGGTTACTGGAGAGCTGACTTAGTAGTTAAAGGGACTAGTTTGTAAAGTCTGATGGCCCTGGTTTGACTCCCCAGTGCCTACATAAAGCTATACACACAAAGTAATGCATGCATGCAGAGTTCATTTTGCAATTGCAGGAGGCCCTGGCATGCCCGTATTTTTTCTCTCTCTCTCAAATAAATAAAAGCACTTAAAAAAAAAAAAGAAAAAAAGAACCACACGTGGTGGCGCACGCCTTTAGTCCCAGCACTCGGGAGGCAGAGGTAGGAGGATCGCCGCATGAGCTCAAGGTCACCCTGAGACTACAGAGTGAATTCCAGGTCAGTCTGGGTGAAACCCTACCTCAAAAAACCAAAAGAGAAAAAAAAAAGAATAGAAGCACTGGGCTGGAGAGATGGCTTAAGGTGCCTGCCTGCGAAGCCTAAGGATCGGGTTCTATATCCTCAGGTCCCACGTAAGCCAGATGTACATGGTGGGACCTGCAGCTGGAGTTCATTCAAAGTGGCTAGAGGCACTGACTCACCCATTCTCCCACTACCTCTTTCTCTACCTCTGTCTCTAATAACTAGATAAATCTTAAAAAAAAAAAAAAAAAAGCATTGCTGGGCGTGGTGGCGCACACCTTTAATCCCACCACTTGGGAGGCAGAGGTAGAAGGATCACTGTGAGTTGGAGGTCAGCCTGAGACTACAAAGTGAGTTCCAAATCTAGCCTGGGCTAGAGTGAGACCCTACCTTGCAAAAACAAACAAACAAACAAAAGAGCCAGTTGGGCGTGGTTACACACGCCTTTAATCCCAGTACTCCAGAGGCAGCGGTAGGAGGATCACTGTTAGTTTGAGGCCAGTTTGAAACTACATAGTGAATTCCAGGTTAGTCTGGGCTAGAGCATAACCCAACCTTGGGGGTGGGGGAAAGAAAGAAAGAAATACTAAATATAATAAAATAAAATAAAGTAAAAAAGAAGCCAAACTAGCTGGGTGTGGTGGCGCACGCCTTTAATCCCAGTACTCAGGAGGCAGAGGTAGGAGGATCACCATGAGTTCGAGGCCACCCTGAGACTACAGAGTGAATTCCAGGTCAGCCTGGACCAGAGTGAAACTCTACCTCAAAACAACAACAACAAAAAAGAGGCCAAACAAAAATATAAGGGCTTGGGTGCTGGAAAATTGGCTCAGTAGTCAAGGTACTTGCCCACAAGGCCTAACAAACTGGCTTTGATTCCCCAGTACCTATGTAAGGGCAGATGCACAATGGTGCATGCATCTGGAGTCCATTTGCAGGGACTGGAGGCCCTAGCATACCTATTCTCTCTCTCTCTTTCTCTCTTTCTGCTTGCAAATAAACAAATAAAAATATGTAGGCCTGGAGAGATGACTTAGCAGTTAAAGCACTTGCCTGCAAAAGCCAAAGGACCCAAGTTTGATTCATCAGAACTCACATAAGCCAGATGCACAAGGTGGCACGTGCTTCAATTACATCAGTTAGAAGCCCTGGCATGCCCATTCTCTCTCTCTCTTTCTGCCTCTTTTTCTCTGTCTCTCAAATAAATAAGTAAAAGCAACAACAACAAAAAATAAACCAAGTAACTGTTAAAAATTTTAAAATAGGGCTGAAAAAATGGCTTAGCTGTTGACAATTGCCTACAAAGCCAAAGAACCCAGGCTTAATTCCCCAGGACCCACATAAACCAGATGCACAGGGTGGTGCATGCATCTGGAATTTGTTTGCAGTGGTTGGAGACCCTGATGTTCTCTTTCAAATAAGTAAATAAAAATAAAATATTTTTTTAAAAATGTAATAAAAAATATAAGAATTGAGTTGTAGCTCAATGGTAGAATCCTGTCTAACGTTGTAAACCTCTGGGTTCAATTCTCAGCATTGCAAAAATTAATTAAAAATTTGATGATTCAGGGCTTAAGAGATGGCTTAGCAGTTAAGGCACTTGCCTGAGAAGACTGAGGACTCATGTTTGACTCTCCAGGTCCTACATAAGCCAGACAAACAATGTGACATAAGCATGCAAAGTTGTACATGCACACAAGATGGCACATGTGGCTGGAGTTCAGTGATAGTAACTGGAGACCCTGGTGTACCATTTCTCTCTATATCTCTCTGTAAATAAAATAAAATAAAAAATAAAAATAAATTGATGATTCAAAGCCACCAATCTAAATGGAAATGGAAAAGGAAAATAGACAAAGGATACACAGACAGATGTAGAGAAGAAATATGAATACAACAGATAGAAAAATGTTCTCCTACATAGAGAAAGGTAAGTTATCGCCCCTCTGACATGCCATTTTAGCTGTATCAGACTTACTCCTCTCTAATTGTGAAGAGTTTCACAGCATTGTGTTGTTAAAATTTAAAAAAAGCCTATGGACTGGTAAAGCATAGCCAGCTATCTAATCAATAGAAATAAAATCATTTCTTTTTCTTTTTCTTTTTTTCTTTTTTTTTTTTTTTTTGTGGAAAACCCAACAGACTAGCCTTTTTTTTTTTTTTTCTTTACTTTTTGAGGTAAGGTCTTGCTGTAGCCCAGGCTGACCTGGAATTCACTGTGTATTCTCAGGGTGGACTCAAACAATCCTCCTACCTCTGCCTCCTGAGTGCTGGGATTAAAGGCTTGCACCACCATGCCTGGATCTTTTGTTTTTGTTTGTTTTTTGAGTTAGGTCCTCACTCTAGTTCAGTGGAATTTGCTATATAGTCTTAGGCTGGCCTCAAATTCACAGAGATCCTCTTACTTTTGCCTCCCTACAGAAGGGATTAAAGGCATGCTCAACCAAGTCCAGCCATAACTAAATTTAAACATTTATTTTATTTTATTTTATTTTATTTGTCAGACAGAAGGGGGAGAAAGTGGGGGGGGAGAGAGAGAGAGAGAAAGAGAGAAAGAGAATGGGTATGCCAGGGCATCCAGCCACTGCAAACAAATTCCAGACACTTATGCCACCTTGTGCATCTGGCTTACGTTAGTCCTAGGGAATTGAACCTGGGTCCTTTGGCTCTGCAGGCAAGTGCCTTAACTGCTAAGCCAACTCTCCAGCCCCATAACTAAATTTAAAATACATATACTAGGCTATCTGAAGATATAGCTCAATGGAGTATTTGCCTAGAATATCCTAGGTTTTATCTCCAACATAGAGAAAAGAAAAAAGAAGAAGGAGGAGGAGGAAGAAATGGAAGAAGGAAAAAGATGAATTAGGGCTGGAGACATGGCTTAACCATTAAGGCGGTTGGCTGTAAAGCCAAAGGACCCAGGTTCAATTCCCCAGGACCCATGTAACCAGATGCACATCTGGAGTTTGTTTACAGCAGCTGGAGGCCCTGGGGCATCCATTCTTTCTATGTGCCTCTTTCTCTGTCTTTGTCTCTCTCACAATACACAGATAAATAAAAATTTTAAGAAAAAGATGAATTACACATGTCTCAACTGGTGCCATGGTATGGACCTACTGAGGAGGCTGAGACAAGAGGATCACTTGTACCAAAGCGTTCTGAGACCAGTGTGAGATACAGAGTGAGACTGTGTCTCAAAAGCCAAAACTAAGCCAGGCACAGTGGCTCAAGCCTTTAAACTCAGGAGGCTGAGGTAGGAGGATTACTGAGTTTGAGACCAGCCTGGGGAGACAGAGTGAGTTCCAGGTGAGCCTGGACTAGAGTGAGATCATACCTCAAAAAACAACAGAATAAATAAATAAAATTTAACTAAAAAAAAAAAAATTAAGCCTTCAGTTCTTACACCACTTTTGGGGATTTTAGGTTTTGCGTGTGTGTGTGTGTGTTTGTGTGTGTGTGTGTGTGTGTGTGTGTGTGTGTGTGTGTGTGTGTGTGTGTATTTGTTTGCTTGTTTGTTTTGTTTTGAGACAAGGTCTCATGTGGGCCAGGCTAGCCTCACACTCATTATACAGATATTTCTAGGTGAATCATGGGTTGAGCTTCTTGGAATCTACTCTCATCAGATAAAAGAAAAATCCAGGTAGGGTGTGGTGGCTCATGCCTTTAATCCCAGTACTTTGGAGGCCAAGGCATGAGGATGGCTGTGAGTTTGACGCCAGCCTGAGACTACATAGAGAATTCCAGGTCAGCCTGGGCTGCTTCAGAAAATAAAAAAAACTGGGCATGGTGGTTGTATGTCTTTAATCCCAGCATTCAGGAGGCAGAGGTAGGAGGATTACCATGAGTTCTAGGCCACGCTGAGACCACATATTGGAATTCCAGGTCAGCCTGGGCTAGAGCGAGATCCTACTTCACAAAAAGAAAAAAGAAAAAAAGAAAAAGAAAAAGAAAAAAGGAAGAAAGAAAGAAAGAAAGAAAGAAAGAAAGAAAGAAAGAAAGAAAGAAAGAAAAGAAAGAAAGAAGGAAAAAAAGGTTCCTATTTCCCTGGCCTGGGCTGGCAGCTGGAGTCTGCTGGATCTGGCTGGCCAATGGGCGGGCCTGAACTCTGGGCTCCTGAGCTCAGAGCATGTGTTTTGCGCATTAGTGGAATCTGCCTGGATTAGTTGCTTCCTGTTCACACTGGCTTTCACAGGAGGGCCCTGGCAAGATGAATGAGGGAGACACGGACACAGCAGAGGGCTTGCTGCTCTGTGACCCTATAGTGTGTGCACACGGGGGGCTTCATTTCCAGCTTCCCCCGTTCGTTTCCCGATTGCTGAGTGCATTGTGCTGACTGCTGTGTAGCCGGGATTCAAAGCCACCCCTGGCTTGAATGTAACCATGGGGTCTTCTGCAGAAGACGTGTCCTGAGCTCCTTCCACTCCCTACCCCACCCTCATCCCAACAAGAAGCCACTGGCCAAGCTAAGCTGTTCACCTAGTCCCCTCGGTGATTTATGACCTGCAGGACCCAGCTGTTGGCTGTGGGTGGCAGCTGCCCAAGGTTAAACAGACCCTTCAGAAAGAACTAGAAAAGAAATGGCTCCAGTATGGATCTGTTTCTCTCAATTTTTTTTTTTTTCAAGTTTATGGTCAAGGGGCTGAACACACTGCAAATGCAAACACAGGAGGTTCTGTAGGGTCCCCCCAACACATGTATATACACACCCCTCCAGCATCCCCAGAGCCACCCCATTGTTGTCTAGCTGAGCTGAGGGATTGTCCAAGAGACCTCATTCAGGGCTGGAGAGATGGCTTAGTGGCTAAGGTGTTTGCTTTCAAAGCCAGAGGACCCAGATTTGATTTCCCAGTACCCACGTAAAGCCAGATGCACGAGGTGGCACATGCATCTGGAATATATTTGCAGTGGCTAGAGGCCCTGGTGTGCCCATTCTTTCTCTATCTGCCTCTTTTTCTCTCACAAATAAATAAATAAATAAATAAATAAATAAATGAAAGAAAAAAAAGAGAGAGCGAGACCTGGTCCAGCCCTGCAGAAACCTGTGGGCTATCAAAGCTGCTAGCTCACTGTCCTATGGTGTCACTTGATTGTCACCTGACAAGAGACATCATGTGCATCAGAGCAAGGGAGCATGCTAACTCTTTATGTGCCCCAGACCTTTCCAAATGCTTTGCTCTTTGCTGACGTCATTCATTCTCTCTCTCTCTCTCTCTCTCTCTCTTTGTTTTTTGAGCTAGGGTCTCACTCTTGTCCACGCTGACCTGGAATTCACTCTGTAGTCTCAGGGTAGCCTCGAACTCATGGGGATCCTCTTACCTCTGCCTCCCTAGTGCTGGGATTAAGGCATGCACAACCACACCCAACTCTATCTCTCTCACCTTATAATGTTTATTTATTTGTATGTGTGTGTGCATGCCTAGATCTCTTGCCACTACAAGCAAATATCTGTCTAGCTTTTTGTTTGTTTGTTTGTTCTGAGGTAGGGTGTCACTCTAGCCCAGGCTGACCTGGCACTCACTCTATGGGCCTGAGCCGGACTCAAACTCAAAAAGATACTCCAGCCTCTGCCTCCTCACTGGGTAGCTTTATGTAAGTGACTGGGGAATCCAACAAGGGCCAGTCAGTTTTACAAGCAAGAACCTTGAAGCCCTGAGCCATCTCCCCATTCTCTTTACTGAGATTTTTTCAAACCTTTTCCAATTTTTTGTAATTATTATTATTATTTATTTATTTGACAGAGAGAAAGAGAGAGAGAGAGAATGGGCACACCAGGACCTCTAACCACTGCAAATGGACTCCAGATGCATGTGCCCCCTTGTGCATCTGGTTTACATGGGTACTGGAGAATCGATCTGGGATCCTTTGGCTTTGAGGGCAACCACCTTAACTGCTAAGCCATCTCTTCAGCCCAAACCTTGTTTTTTTTTTAAATATATAATTTTTAAATTTAAATTTTTTTGTTATTTTTATTTATTTGTTTGAGACTGACAGACAGAGAGAGGAAGAGGCAGAGAGAGAGACTGAGAATTTGCATGCCGGGGCCTCCAGCCACTGCAAATGAACTCCTGATGCGTGAGCCCCCTTGTGCATCTGGCTAACGTGGGTCCTGGGGAATCAAGCCTCAAACCAGGGTCCTTAGGCTTCAAAGGGAAGTGCTTAACTGTTCAGCCATCTCTCTAGCCCAATTAAAAATTTTCAATTTATTATTGACAACTTCAATAATTATAGACAATAAACCATAATAATAATAATACTCTCCCTCTCACCTTTCCTTTCACAACTCCACTCTCCATCACATGACCCCCTCCATTAGTCTCATTTATTTATTTATTTTTAGTGTTTTCTTTTCTCTTTTGGTATTTCAAGGTTGGGTCTCATTCTAGCCCAGGCTAACCTGGAATTCACTATGTTGTCTCAGGGTGGCCTTGAACTCACAATGATCCTTCTACCTCTGCCTCCTGAATTCTAGGATTAAAGGTGTGTGCCACCTCACCTGGCCTAGTCTCTTTTATTTTGATGTCAGTATCTTTTCCTCCTATTTTACTTTTACTCCTATTTTACCTATTTTGTGTAGATAGTACCAGGCACTGTGAGGTCATGGGTATCCAGGCCATTTTGTAACTGGTTAAGCAGTCCTATCCTTCCTTTGGCTCTTACATTCTTTCCTACCACCTTTTCCACAACAGACCCTGAGCTTTAGAAGGTGTGATAGAGATGTTTCAGTGCTGAGTACTCCTCTGTCCCTTCTTCTCAGCACTATGGTGACTTTTGAGTCATCCCAGAGGTCACCACCATCTGAAAAGAGAAGTGTCTCTAATCAAAAGTGAAAGTAACATTAATATATGGGTATGAACATTAAGAGACATGCTTACCAGCAGTTTGGTGAGCATAATATATGCATTGATCCAGACACCAGCAGTTGTTACACCCCTAGGGCTCATGACTTCACCATCATATGTTTTTCGGTATAGGGCATGTATTCCCTCCCGTGGAGCGGGCCTCCAGTTCAGTCAGAGAGAGGTTGGTTTCCCCCATTACAGACATGCCACTATTTCATCCATTAGCTCATTTGGCCTGGCTGGCCCAACTTAAGGCTTACAGTGTCCACTGTTGTTTGTCTCCACTGATGACTTTTCTTTCCCATAGAGCTACATGCTTTTTCCAGCTTTCTGTTGGTTGGTCTACATGGAGGAGGTTTTCAGCTCAGCTCCAACAAGATTTCTCGGTGACCTTGCAGCCCAAGCATGTGGAGTCTTCAGCAATATGTTTTTTTTTTTAAATTAATTATCTGTTTATAAGGGGAAAGAGAGAGAGACAGATCAAAGGGGCATGTCAGGATCTCTTGCCACTGTAAACAATCTCCCAATGCCTGCACCACTCCGTGCATCTGGTTTACAGGGGTATTAGGGAATTGGACCTGGGACTTTAAGCTTTGGAAGAAAGCACCTAAACAACAGAGCCATATCTCCAGCCCTCATCTTAAACCTTTTGAAGCTGGAGGTTCAGTAAAAGAAACTGACTGTTCACAATGCTGATAGAAATCACCCAACCAAGAGGAGCTTGCGGGGGGAAAAAAAGGTTTGTTTTGGCTTACCAGCTTGAGGGGGAAAACTCCATGATGGCAGGGGAAAACAATGGCATGAGCAGAGGGTGGACATCACTCCCTGGCCAACATAAGGTGGACCATAGCAACAGGACAGTGTGCCAAACACTGGCAAGGGGACACTGGCTATAACACCCATAAGTTCACCCCCAACAATACAATCCCTCCAGGATGCGCTAATTACCAAATGTCCATCAGTTGTGAACCTAGCATTCAGAACACCTGAGTTTATGGGGGACACCTGAATCAAACTACCACACTGACCAAGCCAGGCATGGTGGCACACTATTCAAAGCACTTGGGAGGCAGAGGTAGGAAGATATACATGAGTTCGAGGCTACCCTGAGACTACATAGTGAATTCCTGACCAGCCTGGGCTAAAGCATGACCCTACTCCAAACACTAAAAAACGGGCTGGCTGGAGAGATAGATGGCAAAGCCAAAGGACCTCAGTTCCATTCCCCAGGACCCACATAAGCCAGATGCACAAGGTGGCACATGCATTTGGAGTTTGCTTGCTGTTGCTGGAGGCCCTGGTGCACCCATTCTCTCTCTGTGTCAGCCTCTTTCTATGTCTTGCTCTCTCAATTTAATTAATTAAAATAAATAAATAAATAACCTAAACTGGGCGTGGTGGCACACACCTTTAATCCCAGCACACAGGGTACAGAGGTAGGAGGATTGCTGCGAGTTCGAGGCCACCCTGAGACTACATACTAAATTCCAGGTCAGTCTGAGCTAGAGTGACACCCTACCTCAAAAAAAACAAAAAATTAAAAATAAAAAAAAACTCAAAAACAATATAAAATCCAGGTGTGGTGGCACACACCTTTAATCCCAGCACTCAGAAGTCAGAGGAAAGAGGATTGCCATTGAGACTACATAATGAATTCCAAGTCCTCCTGGGCTAGAGTGAGACCCTACCTAAAAAACAAAAAAAAAAAAAAAGAAAACCAGGTGAGTTGGCACATGCCTTTAATCTCAGCACTGGGGAGGCAGAGGTAGGAGGATCACCATGAGTTCGAGACTACCCTGAGACTCCTTAGTGAATCACAGGTCAACCTGGGCTACAGTGAGACCCTACCTTGAAAAACAAAACCAAAAACAAAAAACAACAAAAAGACAGGTAGAGTGTTTGATTCCGTGTCACACACCTTTAATCCCAACACTAGGGAGGCAGAGGTAGGAGGTTCATGGGACCCTACCTCAAAAAAACAAAAAGAACAAAAAAAATAAGTGGGAGGGGGCTAGAGAGATTACTCATCACTTAACAGTAATTTCTTGGAAAGCCTGAAAGCCCAGGTTTGATTCCCCAGTGTCCACGTAAAGGCATATGTGGAGTGGCACATGTGCCTGGCATTCATTTGCACTTCAGCATGAGGCCCTGATGTACCCACCCTTTATGTACCTTTATCTCAATTTCACCCTTTTATTGTTGCCTTTGGTTTTTCTTTTTTTGAGGTAGGGTTTCACTCTACCTCAGGCTAACCTGGAATTCAGTATGTAGTCTCGTGGTGACCTTGAACTCTCCCTTATTCTCTTTCTTTCTTTCTTTCTTTCTTTCTTTCTTTCTTTCTTTCTTTCTTTCTTTCTTTCTTTCTTTTTGTTGGAGGTAGGGTTTCACTCTACCTCAGGCTAACCTGGAATTCACTATGTAGTCTCGGGGTGACCTTGAACTCTCCCTTATTCTCTTTCTTTCTTTCTTTCTTTCTTTCTTTCTTTCTTTCTTTCTTTCTGTTTGAGGTAGAGTCTCACTCTACCTCAGGCTGACAGGAATTCACTATGTAGTCTCAGGGTGGCCTTGAACTCACAGTGATCCTCCTACCTCTGCCTTCCAAGTGCTGGGATTAAAGGCATGTGCCACCACGCCTGGCCCTTAAATTTATTTATTTATTTGAGAGCGACAGACAGAGGGAGAAAGAGACAGAGAGAGAGAGAGAGAGAGAGAGAGAGAGAGAGAGAGAATGGGTGCACCAGGGCCTCCAGCCACTGCAATTGAACTCCAGATGCATGCGCCCCTTTGTGCATGTGGCTAACATAGGCCTTGGGGGATGGAGCCTTGAATGGGCATCGTTAGGCTTCACAGGCAAGCCAGGCAAGCACTTAACTGCTAAGCCATCTCTCCAGCCCTAAAAATTGAAAAAAATATTTATTTAGGACTGAGGGTGATGGGCCAGGCATGGAGGCAAATGACTTTAATCCCAGCACTTGGAAGGCAGAGGTAGGAGGATGCTGTGAATTCAAGGCCACCCTGATACTACATAGTGAGTTCCAGGTCAGTCTGAGCTAGAGTGAGACCCTACTTCAAAAACCCAAAATAAATAAATAAATAATTTAAAACATAATAAAATTAGGGCTGGTGTTGCAGTCAGGTTCACATTGCTGGCCGAAAACACCTGACCAAGAGTAAATTGTTGGAAAAAAAAAAAAAAGAGGAGGGGGTTTATTTTGGCTTACGAACTCAACGAGAAAGTCAATGATGGCAGGGGAAAATTATAACTGCAGCAGAGGGTGGACATCACCTCCTGACCAACATCAGGTATACCACAGCAACAGGAGAGTGTACCAAAGACCAGCAGGAGGAAGCTGGCTATACACCCAGAAGCCCACCCCGAACAGCACCCTGCCTCCAAGAGGCGTTAATTCCCATATCACCATCTTCTGGAAACCTATCATTCAGAATACCTAAGTTTATGGGGATACCTGAATCAAACCACCACATTTGGCCATTGGTCCCCATAAACTGATAACCCTACATGATATAAAATGCAATTAATTCATTTAACTTTAAAAGTCCCCATAGTTAGCAGGGCATGGTGGTACACACTTTTAATCTCAGGAGGCAGAGGTAGGAGGATCACCCTGAGTTCCAGGCCACCCTGAGAATACATAGTGAATTCCAGGTCACCCTGAGCTACAGTGAAACCCTACCTCAAAAAACCAAAGAAAATAAATAAATAAATAAATAAAGTCCCATAGTTTTTAATAAATCCCAGTGATATTCAAACATTCTCATAGTCCAATCTTTTTATTATTTATTTATTTATTTATTTATTCATTTATTTATTTATTTGAGAGAGACAAAGAGGGAGAGAGAAACAGAGAGGGAGAATGGGCGCGCCAGGGCCTCCAGCCACTGCAAACCAACTCTAGATGCATGCGCCCCCTTGTGCATGTGGCTTACCCCAGGTTGACCTCAGGCTGGGTCCTGGAGAGTGGAACTGGGATCCTCTGGCTTTGCAGGCAAACGCCTTAACCTCTAAGCCATCTCTCCAGCCCTATGGTTTCCTTTTTATTTTTTATATATTATTTTTTATTGACAACTTCCATAATTGTAAACAATATACCATGGTAATTTCTTCCCTCCCCCCACTTTCCCCTTTGAAACTCCACTCTGCATCATATCCCCTCCCCTGATGTCATGATCTTTTCTTCCTGTTATGATGGTCTTGTGTAGGTAGTGTCAGGCACTGTGAGGTCATGGATATCCAGGCCACTTTGTGTCTGGAGGAGCACGTTGTAAGGAGTCCTACCCTTCCTTTGGTCCTTACATTCTTTCCACCACCTCTTCGCCTTGGAAGGTTTGATAGATATTTCAGTGCTGAGCACTCCTCTGTCACTTCTCAGCACCATGGTGCCTTCTGTGTCATCCCAAGGTCACCGCCATCTGAAAAGAGAAGCTTCTCTACCAAAAGTGAGAGTAGCATTAATATATGGGTGTGAACATTAAGAGAAGTGCTTACTGGGCAGTCTGGTGAGCATAATATATACGTTTATCCAGACACCAGCAGATGTTACCACCCTAGGGCTTATGACTACTCCTGTTATAGGTTTTCAGTATCAGGGATGTATTCCTTCCCATGGAAAGGGCCTCCAGTCAAATTAGAGGGTGGTTGGTTTCCTTCATAGCAGATGTGCCACTATTATACCAGTGGACTCATTTGGCCTGGCTGGCCAAATTTAAGGCTTGCAGTGCCCACTGTTGGGTATCTTCACTGGTGATTTTCTCTCTCCCATTGAACTGCATTCGGTGTGGCTTCTTCCAGCTTTCTATCAGCTGGTCTACATGGAGAAGGTTTTCAGCTCAGCTCCAGCAGGGTTTCTCAGTGACCTTGTAGCCCAAGTATGTGGAGTTTTCAGCAATAGGGTCTTACCATCTATTCCTGGTGGGAAACCAAGGGCCTCGGCAATGGCCTGTAATGTTTTGGGAGCATCTGGGACCTTCCTGGCCAACAACTCACTGGAAGGTATCCCATCCCTGCCACTGAAAATTTCCTAGTAACAATCTATGGCTCCTGTGTGTTCCATTGTCCAAAAAAGTAGGTTTACATATGACTTATTTATAGCATAGTATAAATCTTTTAACTGAGACATACCAAAAAAAAAAAAAAAAAACCATTATGGCACAGAATAAACATCATACTGCAGAACATGGCATTGTGCATAGTGAAGAAATTTTCAACCAAGCCAGGCGTGGTGGCCCATGCCTTTAATCCCAGCACTCAGAGGTAGGAGGATCGCCGTGAGCTCAAGGACTCTCTGAGAATACATAGTGAATTCCAGGTCAGCCTGAGGTTAAATGAGATCCTACCTCAAAAAAAACCACAAAAAAAAAAAAAAAGAAAAAGAAATTTTCAACTAGTGCAAGATTCAGAATGAACAAACATCCAACTCTAGTCAGTGACAAGTCTACAAGTCCAATAAATTTAACCACTGACAAGCCTCTGGATTTCCAATTCTGCCATTCTAGCTAAGCTACTCACAGTCCCAGAAAACTTCATCCAGTGCTGCCAGCTCTCCCTGGCAGCCATCCCATAGTCCTGGCATCTCCACTGGATCTCTGCTGCAGCCCATGGTTCATCTTCCTGGCTCCATCAGGTCTCCACATAGGTAATCCAACAAGCCTACTTTACATTGTCTATGGCCATTTCCAAAACACAAGAGCATGATGCAAATTTAATGACCCTCTCTTTGCTTCCCCCCCCCCCAAGATAGGGTATCCCTGTAGCCCAGGCTGACCTGAAATTCACTATGTAGTCTCAGGGTGGCCTCAAACTCATGGTGATCCTTCAACCTCTGCCACACAAGTGCTGGGATTAAAGGCGTGCACCACCATGCCCGGCTTTTGCCGCCTTTTTTATACTCCATAGTTCCTGGTGGGCTGTCAATATGTTAATCCAAAGGGGAATATGTCAGACTTTGAAGAACAGCACACTTCTACAGCATTCAGACCCCTTCCAAAGAGTCTACATTCTTCCAGTTGTCCCAGTGTAGGTCAGCTGGCCCAATCTCAATGGTTGTAATCTCTCATACAATTACAGTTTAACAGGCAGAATTTTTGGCCCAAAGATTTCATTTTTTTCTGTTCCATATCCTTCTGTTCACACGAGCCCATTTCTACGTAATGCAACCCTGCACAAGGTCTCACGACATGGGCATAACAACAAGCCTCTCACACAAACTGCTTCTAGCCTAGCCCAGGAAAAACTCTTTCTCACTCACACAAGTCAAACCTCACAGCTCTTAGTTCTTATTGCCTTTAGGTCTTTCAACTCTGACCAGAATAGCCAATCAAGCTGTACTTACAGCACTGCAAGGTATCTCTTAGGCAAAGATTTAAATTTTTTCCACATTCCTCATGTAAAGCAGTCCTATAAGGCCAAAGCCATACAGTCAGGTTTCTAGCATCAATGATCCTACTTCTCAGTACCAATTTTACTGTTGTAGTCACGTTCACATTGCTGGCAGAAAACACCCGACCAAGAGCAGCTTAGGGGAGAAAAGGGTTTATTTTGGCTTACAGGATGGCTGACAGGATGCTCCATAATGGCATCAGAAAATGATAGCATGAGCAGATGGTGGACATCACCTCCTGACCAACATCAGGTGGACAATAACAACAAGAGAGTGTGCTAAACACTGGCAAGAGGAAGCTGGCTATAACACTCACAAAACCACCTCTAACAATATACTGCCTCCAGGAGGCTTTAATTCCCAAATCACCATCAGCTGTAAACCTAGCATTCAGAACACCTAAGCTTATGAGGGACACCTGAATTAAATCACCACAACTGGAGAGATGGCTTAGTGGTAAGACACTTGCTTGTGAAGCCTAAGGACCCATGTTCAACTCTCCAGGTCTCACATAAGCCAGACACACAAGGTGATGAAAGCCCACAAAGTTGCTCATATGCTCAAGGTGGCACAAGGTCTAGAGTTCAATTTCAGTGCCTGGAAGCCTTGGTGCTCCAATTTTCTCTCTCTTTCTCTCTCTCTTGCATAAAAAAAAAAAAAAAGAGGCCAGTCTGCTGGGCTTACCTCAAAAAATTAGGTGTGATAGAGATATTGCAGTGCTGAGGACTCCTCTGTCACTTCTTCTCAGCATCATGGTGCCTTCTGAGTTATTCCAAGGTCACTGCCATCTGAAAAGAGAAGGTTCTCTAACCTGAAGTGAGAGTAGTATTAATACATGGGTATGAACATTAAGAGAAGTGCTTACCAGGCAGTTTGGTGAGCATAGTGTATACATTTAGCCAAAAGCAGCAGGTGTTACACCCCTAGGGCTCATGACTACCCCTGGTGTAGGTTTTCAGTATCAGGAATGTATTCTCTCTGATAGAGCAGGCCTCTAGTACCCATGTAAGCCAGATGCACACTGTGGCACATGTGTCTGGAGTTCATCTGTAGTGGCTAGAGGCCCTAGTGCATCCATTTTTCTCTCTCTCTCAAATTAATAAAATAAAAATTAGCCAGGTGTGGTGATGCGTGCCTTTAATCCCAGCACTTGGGAGGCAAAGATAGGAGGATCAATGTGAGTTCAAGGATAGCCTGAGATTACAGAGTGGGTTCCAGGTTGGCCTGGGCTAGAGTGAGATCCTACCTCAGAAAACAAAAACATACAATAAAAAAGTTAAATTAAAATAAAGAAAAGAAATGTAACAGTGTGACTGGACTAGGGTATTTTTGCTTGATCTTTCCACTTGGGCCACATCTGAGATGGTTCACTATTACTTTGGCTTGGGTTTCAAAAAGAAAAGACAGGTGCAGCTATGTCCCGCACAATCATAGGTGATTTGCCCCTGCCATGTAACACGAGTAGAAAGAAAAGATTTGTTGCCACATGCCATGAAATTTTAAAGTAGTTTGTTAGGCTGTGTAACCTAAGGAAAGCTGCCGGGCGTGGTGGCGCATGCCTTTCTTCCCAGCACTTGGGAGGAAGAGGCAGATAGGTCACTATGAGTTCGAGGCCACCCTGAGACTACACAGTGAAATCCAGGTCAGCCTGAGCTAGAGTGAGACCCTACCTCGAAAAAACAAACAAAAAAGAAAGAAGGAAAAAAGGAAAGCAAGCAAGCAAGCTGAGTCATGCACACACCTCAGCTCAGGTCCTTATCAGTTCTGCCTGAGTGGTGGCAATATCCTCCTGGGTATGGGCCCATAATGGGCCCTTTCCTGCCAATACTCCAACATTGTAGCCACAGACGTATATATATTTAGGGTAGCGTCTCACACTAGCCCAAGCTAACTTGGAACTCATCCATAGCCCCAGGGCTGGCCTGGAACTTACTGTGATCATCCTACCTTAGCCTCCCCTATGCTAGGCTAGTCGACATAGTCCACTACGCCCAGCTAGAAGATTTTAAAAAATATTTTTAAACTGTTCATTTATTTACTAGAGAGAGAGGAAAAAAAAAAAACAATGGGCATGCTAGGACCTCCAGCCCCTACAAACAAACTCCATATGCATGTGCCCCCATGAACTTATGTGGGGTCTGGCATTTGCCATCTTGCACATCAGGCTTACGTGGGTACTGTGGAGTCGAATCTGAGTTTGGACTTCACAGGCAAGCACCTTAATTGCTAAGCCATCTCTCCAGCCCTATTTTTATTGGTTTATTTATGAGAGAGAAAGAGAGAAAAAGAGTGAGTATAGGTGTACCAGAGACTCCTGCCACTGCAAATGAACTCTGGGCACATGTACCACTTTGTGCATCTGGATTTACATGGGTCCTGGGAAATCAAACCTGGGCCTTCAAGCTTTGCAGGCAAGTTTCTTTAACTGCCAAGCCATCTTGCCAGCCCTAAGCCATCTTTTTTTTTTTTTTTTCTTTTTTCAAGTAGGGTCTCCCTTTGATCAAAGGTATGCACCACCACACACAACTATGATTTTTTTGGGGGGGTGAGGTAGGGTCTCTGTCTACCAGCCCAGGCTGACCTGGAATTCACTATGTAGTCTCAGGATGGCTTGAATTCACAGCAATCCTCCTACATCTGCCTCCCAAGTGCTGGGATTAAAGGCATGTGCCACCATGCCCGGCCATCTTTTTTTTTTTTTTTTTTTTTTAATATTTTCTTATGAGCAAGTGAGCAAGTGCCTTTAACCATGGAACAATCTTCCCAGATCCTCAAAAGTCCTTTTGTATTTGTTTTAGTTTCCTGAGGTAGAGTCTCGGTCTAGCCCAGGCTGACCTGGAATTCACTATGTAGTCTCAGGGTGGCCTCCTCAAACTCACAGTGAGCCTCCTACCACTGCCTCCCAAGTGCTGAGATTAAAGGTGTTCGCCACCATGACTGGCTCCCAAGATAGTTTTTTAAGCAAGTTAGCCAATATGATAGAATATTTTATTTTTATTTATTTATTTATTTGACAGAGAAAGAGGTAGAAAGAGAGAGTGGGTGTGTCAGGGTCTCCAGCTACTGAAAATAAATTCCAGATGTGTGTGCCCCCTTGTGCATCTGGCTAACGTGGGTCCTGAGGAATCGAACCTGGGTCCTTTGGATTTGCAGGCAAACGCCTTAACTGCTAAGCCATCGCTCCAACCCACAAAATCTTATCTGTAGGAAAATAACTCCTGCAGCAACCTGGAGGATTGATTTGGAGAAACAGATACTCCAGTGCCTGCTTTCATGTTTTCATTTTGCTGGACGTGGTGGTGCAAGCTTTTAATCCCAGCACTCAGGAGGCTGAAGTAGGAGGATTGTCATAAGTTTGAGGCCAGCCTGAGACTATATAGTGAATTCCAGGTCAGCCTGGACTAGATTGAGACTCTACATTGAAAAACCTAAACAAACAAACAAACAAAATCTATAAGGCAGAAATAAACTCTTTCCCACCATCCCTCTGTAAGATGCCTCTGGTCGGGTATTTTGTCCTAGCCACAGAAAGATAGCTGCTAGGGCTGGAGAGATGAAGAGGCGGTTAAGGCATTTGCCTGAGAAGCCTAAGGACCCAGGTCCAACTCTCCAGTACCCATGTAAGCCAGATGCACAAGGTGGCACATGTCCTGGCATGCCCACTCACTCTCTCTTAATAATTAAAAATATTTTTTAATGTTAAAAAGATAACTATTGGGCTGGAGAGATGGCTTAGTGGTTAAGTGCTTGCCTGTGAAGCCTAAGGACCCCGGTTTGAGGCTTGATTCCCCAGGACCCACGTTAGCCAGATGCACAAGGAGGCGCATGCACCTGGAGTTCATTTGCAATGGCTGGAGGTCCTGGCGTACCCATTCTCTCTCTCTCTATCTGCCTCTTTTTCTGTCTGTCTGTCACTCTTAAATAAATAAATTAAAATTAACATAAAAAGAAAACTGTTGCTGGGTATGGTGGCACACACTTTTAATCCCAGTACCAGGGGAAAAGTTAGCAGGATTGCTATAAATTGGAGGCCGGCCCAGATAATGAGATTGACCCCTATTACCAAAAAAAAAAAAGGTTACTGTTACACTTACTTACTACTTATATATTGATAATGTGATATTGACCAAATTACCGTTTTCAGCTAAGAATTATTTCTCTGTCCTTCTCTCTATCACAGTATATACCCATGCACAGACATACATATATTATTATACTCAACTACTTGGTTGTCTTACAAAACTTTAAACCTAATTATTTATTTATTTATTTTGTTTTTTCAAGGTAGGGTCTTGCTCTAGCTCAGGCTGACCTGGAATTCACTATGTAGTCTCAGGGTGGCCTCAAACTCTCAGCGATCTTCC
This sequence comes from Jaculus jaculus, assembly GCF_020740685.1. Classification (NCBI taxonomy): domain Eukaryota; kingdom Metazoa; phylum Chordata; class Mammalia; order Rodentia; family Dipodidae; genus Jaculus; species Jaculus jaculus. The sequence continues at coordinate 158,417,377 of NC_059107.1, forward strand.
TATCTCTGCCTCTGGAGTGCTGGGATTAAAGGTGTGTGCCACCACACCTGGCTGCTTTTTTCTTTTTTAAAAAATATTTTATTAATATATTTTCTGGGCCTCTAAAAACAAAAAAAAATTCTTCTTTTCTTTTTTTTTTTTGGTTTTCTGAGGTAGGGTCTCACTCTAGCTCAGGCTGACCTGGAATTCACTATGTATTCTCAGGGTGGCCTCGAACTCTCGGCGATCCTCCTACCTCTGCCTCCCGAGTGCTGGGATTAAAGGCGTGCGCCACCACGCCCAGCCCTTCTTTAATTTTTTAAAAAAATAGGGCTGGAGAGATGGCTTAGCGGTTAAGCGCTTGCCTGTGAAGCCTAAGGACCCCGGTTCGAGGCTCGGTTCCCCAGGTCCCACGTTAGCCAGATGCACAAGGGGGCGCACGCGTCTGGAGTTCGTTTGCAGAGGCTGGAAGCCCTGGCGCGCCCATTCTCTCTCTCTCCCTCTATCTGTCTTTCTCTCTGTGCCTGTCTCTCTCAAATAAATAAATAAATAAATAAAAATTAAAAAAAAATATTTTACTTATTTGTTTGAGAGACAGAGAGAGGCAGATAGAGAGAAAGAGAGAATTGGCATGCCAAGGCCTGTAATAACTGAAAATGAATTCCAGACCCATGTGCCCGCTTGTGTGTTTGGCTTATGTCGGTCCTGGGGAAACTAACCCAGGTCCTTAGGCTTTGCAGGCAAAAGCCTTAACCATTAAGCTATTTCCCCAGCCCCAATTTTTAAACTTACTTTAATTTAATTTATTGCAAGCAGAGAGAGAGAGAGAAAGAGAGAGAGAAAAATAGGACACAGAGAGAAAATGGGCACACCAGGGCCTCCAGCCACTGCAAACAAACTCCAGATGCAAGCGCTTCCTTGTGCATCTGGAATACATGGGGACTGGGGAATCAAACCTGGGTCCTTTGGCTTTGCAGGCAAGTGCCTTAACTGCTAAGCCATTCTCCAGCCCCAAATTTTTAAAATTAATTATTTATTTGCAAGCCAAGAGAGAGGCAGACAGAGACAGACAGAATTTGTGTGCCAGGGCCTCTAGCCTCTGCAAAGAAACTCCACATGCATGTGTCACTTTTTGCATCTACTGTTACTTTCTTTTTTATTGGGGCAGGGAGCCCAACAGAACGGCCTTTAGTACAATTTTTTTTTAATTTGTTGAGAGAGAAAGAGAGAGAGGCAGATAGAGAGAATGGGCACACCAGGGCCTCCAGTGACTGCAAATGAACTCCAGATGCGTGTGTCCCCTTGTGCATCTGGCTTACGTGGGTCCTCGGGAATCAAACCTAGGTCCTTTGGATTTGCAGGAAAACACCTTAACTGCTAAGTCATCTCTCCAGCCCCAGAATGGCCTTTAAATTTTTTTTATTATTATTAACAACTTCCATATTATAGATAATAAACCATGACAATTCCCTCCCTCCGCCCACTTTCCCCTTTGAAACTCCACTCTCCATCATATCCCCTTCTCCTCTCAACAATCTCTCTTTTATTTTGATGGCATCACCTTTTCCTCCTATTTTACTGGTCTTGTGTAAGTAGTGTCAGCTACTGCAAGGTCCTGGGTATCCAGGCATTTTGTATTTGGAAGAGTACATTGTAAGGAGTCCTATTCTTCCTTTGGCTCTTATAGTCTTCCCGCCACCTCTTCCACAACGGACTCTTAGCTTTTGAAGGTATGTGTTGTAGTCAGGTTAGCATTGCTGACAGAAAACACCTGACCAATAGCAGCTTGTGGAAGAAAAGGGTTTATTTTGGCTTACAGACATGAGGGGAAGTTCCTTAATGGCAGAGGAAAACAATGACATGAGCAGAGGGTAGATATCACCTCCTGGTCAACATCAGATGGACAACAGCAACAGGTGAGTGTGCCAATCACAGACAAGAGAAAGCTGGTTATAACACCCATAAGCCCACCCCCAACAACACACTGCCTCCAGAAGGCTTTAATTCCCAAATTACTATCAGCTGGGGACCCAGCATTCAGAACACCTGAATCAAACCACCACAGTGCGATAGAGATGTTTCAGTGCTGAGCACTCCTCTGTCACTTCCCTCAGCACCATGGTGCCTTCAGAGTCATCCCAAGGTCACTGCCATCTAAAAGAGAAATTTTCTAACCAAAAGTGAGAGTAGCATTAACATATGGGTATGAACATTTAGAGAAGTGCTTACCAGGCAGTTTGGTGAGCATAATATATGCATTGAGCCAGACACCAGCAGTTGTTACACCCCTAGGGCTCATGACTTCCCCCATCATATGTTTTTTAGTATCGGCCCGTGGAGCAGGCTTCCAGTTCAGTCAGAGAGAGGTTGGTTTCCCCCATAACAGACATGCTACTATTTCATCCATTAGCTCATTTGGCCTGGCTGGCCCAACTTAAGGCTTACAGTGTTCACTGTTATTTATCTCCACTGATGACTTCTCTCTCTTCCATGGAACTGCATGTAGCATAACTTTTCCAGTTTTATTTTTCCTTCTTTCTTTTTTTTTTTTTAGAGGTAGGCTGACCTGGGATTCACTGTATAGTCTCAGGGTGGCCTCGAACTCATGGTGATCTTCCTACCTCTGCCTCCAGAGTGCTGGGATTAAATGTGTGTGCCACCACGCCTGGCTTTTTTTTTTTTTTAACGATGGAATGAGAGAGAGAAGATTGGCATTTCAGCCACTGAAATTTTGAATCTGGTTTATGTGGGACCTGGATATTTGAACACGAGTCCTTGGGCCTCATGGACAAGCCCCTTAATTGCTAAACCATGTCTCCAGCACTACTGCCAACTTCTTAATCCAGCCTCCTGTCCCCTCCTGTCTGATAATTTCAGAAGCTTCCTGACACTTTTTTCTTCTTCTTGTGACAGGGCCTCACTCTATAACTCAGAATGAACTGGAACTCGTTAGGTTGACCAGATGGCCTCCATCCTATGTCTCCTGAATGCTGAGATTACAGGCATGAGCCACCACGCCTGGATGCACTTGCTCCGCTCTATTCTTTCTCCATGTTACTGGCACAGCTTTTTCTACAAACCAGCTTGACTCCTGTCAACATCTGGCTATATAGAATTTCTTTCAGTTCCTCAAATGGACACAGCTCTGCTCCTCTCTACAAATGCTATTTCCTCTGCTGGGGCCTTTCTGTTCTTTAAGCTACCTCCACAGATTGCATCTCTTTTATTTCTGCTTTCTAAGGAAATCTCAGGCTGTGTGCCCTGACCAACTCTAACCCTACTAGGTGCCACAACTACATGTCCCTTTGTGCCAAAACGCCTCTGTGTGCCCTATCACAGCACTTATCACATACCCTTTCATGTCTGGATTCCGTGTCTCCTGACCCTAGACCGAGAGCCTATTACACAGTGTCTACCTTGCTCAGCCCTGTACTTTCAAATTTTTATTTTATTTATTTGACAGAGAAAGAGGGAGAGAGAGAATGGGCTCATCAGGGCCTCCAGCCGATGCAAACAAACTCCAGACATGTGCGCCCCCTTGTGCATCTGGCTAATGTGGGTCCTAAGAAATCAAACCCGGGTCCTTTGGCTTTGCAGCAAACTCCTTAATCACTAAGCCATCCTCCAGCCCTCAGCCCTGTACTTTTAGAACTCAGCACACACCTGGTCCACAATAAGAGATCAGTACTTGTGTTTTTGCGCTTGAACATCCTATGTAGTCGTCCTAATCCTCCTGCCTCTACCTCTGAATGATGGGAGACACAAAGCACCACCAAATCCAGCTTAGTATGGTACTCCCACACCAAGCTTCTGGCCAATCTGATAGTGATAAAAAGAATGCTATTGCAAGGCTAGAAAGATGGCTTAGCGATTAATGTGTTTGCCTACAAAGCCTAAGGACCCACATTCGATTCTCCAGGTCCCACATAAGCCAGATGCACAAGGCGGAGCATGCATCTGGAGTTTGTTTGCAGTGTCTAGAGGCCCTGGCACACCCATTCTCATTCTATCTCCCCCTCTCTCTCTAATAAATAAAAGTATTTAAAATACACTCACAATTTGCAAGCAGAGAGAGGTAGAAGAAAGACAGAGAGAATGGGCGTGTCAGTGCCTCCATCCGCCACCAATGGACTCAGATGCATGTGTCACCCTGTGCAACTGGCTTTATGTGAGTCCTGGGAAATCAAACTCCAGTTAGGCTTTGCAGGCAAGTCCATTTACCTCTGAGCCATCTCTTCAGCTTGTTTCTTCAAGTATTTTTTTTGTTTTGTTTTGTTTTGTTTTGTTTTTCGAGGTAGGGTCTTACTCCAGCCCTTGCTGACCTGGAATTCACTATGTAGTCTCAGGGTGGCCTCGAACTCACGGCAATCCTCCTACCTATGCCTCCCGAGTGCTGGGATTAAAGGCGTGTGCCACCACGCCCGGCTTCTGTTTCTTCAAGATTTTTGTTGAATTTTCTTTTCATTTTCTTTAGTTGCTTGGGATTGATCTAAATGACCTTGGGGAATCAAAACTTGGTGTGCCACTACACCTGGCCCAATCAAAATTTATTTATTTATTTATTTATTTATTTATTTGAGAGAAAGGGGGAGAGAGAGAGAATGGGTGTGCCAAGGCATCCAGTCACTGCAAACGAACTCCAGACACATGTGCCCCCTTGTGCATCTGGCTTACGTGGGTCCTGAAGAATCAAACCAGTATGTTGGCCTTGCAGGCAAACACCTTAACTGCTAAGCCATCTCTCTAGCACCTTTAATCCCAGCACTCGGGAGGCAGTGATAGGAGGATCACCCTGAGTTTAAGGCCACTCTGAGAGTACATAGTGAATTCCAGGTCAGCCTGAGCTAGAATGAGACCCTACTAAGAAAAACAAAAAACAAAACAAAAAACCAAGTATGGGGCTGGAGAGATGGCCCAGCGGTTAACGGTTAAATTGCTTGCTTGCGAAACCTAAGAACCCAGGTTCAATTCCCCAGTACTCATGTAAGCCAGATGCTCAGAGTGACACATGCGTCTCGAGTTCTTTTGTAACAGCAATGAGGTCCTGGAATGCCCATTCTCCCTCTCTCTCTGTAATAAATAAATCTAAAATAATTTAAAAGCTGAGCACAATGGTGCATGCTTTTAATCCCCAGCACTTGGGAGGCAGAGGTAGGAGGAGCTCACTGTGTTGAATTTCAAGTGCTGGGATTAAAGGTGTGCTAAACTATTGGGATTTTTTTTTTTTTTTTTGAAGTAGGGTCTCACTCTAGCTCAGGCTCACTTGGAATTCACTATGTAGTCTCAGGGTGGCCTCAAATTTATCGTGATCCACCTACTTCTGCCTTACAAGTGCTGGAATTAAAGGTGTATGCCACCACTCCTGGCTCTCTTTTGGATTTTTTGAGGTAGGGTCACACTCTAGCCCAGGCTGGCTTGAACTCACAGTGATTTTCCTATCCTCCGCCTCCCAAGTGGTGGGATTAAAGGTGTGTGCTACCATGCTCCAAACTAAAATTTTTTAGGCTGGGTTTTACACTAGTCTAGCTAATCTGGAATTCAATTTGTAGCCTAGGCTGGCCTTAATCTTATGGTAATCCTTCTACCTTAGCCTTCTAAGTGCTAGAATTATAGGCGTGTGCCACCACATCCACTAAGCTGTTTTTTTCATTAATTCAACAAAGAGAATCTTCCTAAACAATCTGGTGTTTATGTAACACAATATAACCTACAAGCAGCCAGAGGTAGGAGGATTGCCATGAATTCAAGGCCATGCTGAGACTACATAGTGAGGTCCAGGTCAGCCTGGGCTAGAGAGTGCCCCTACCTTGAAAAAGAAAAAAGAAAAAAAAATAATTAAAAAAAATATATAAAACCTACAAATGGCCGGTCATGGTGGCTCACGCCTTTAATCCCAGCACTCAGGAGGCAGAGGTAGGAGGATCACCATGAGTTCGAGGCCAGCCTGAGACTACATAGTGAATTCCAGGTCAGCCTGGGCTACTGTGATACCCTATCTCCAAAAACTAAAAAAAAAAACTACAAATGATGCCCTATCACTTTATCATAATCTTTAATTATGAATGAGTCATAGTAGCCAAGCATGGTGGTGCATGTCTTTAATCTCAGCACTTGGGAGGTTGAGGTAGAAGGATTGCTTTGAGTTTGAAGACACCCTGAAATTACATAGTGAATTCTATGTCAGCCTGGTATAGAGCAAGACCCTACCTCGAAAAACCAAAACCAAACCAAACCAAAAACGAAAGGGATTGTAACAAGTTCTGTGTATACACAAGGGAAAGAATTTACACCAAGCTGGAGACTCCTGGAAGTAGGAATGATTGATTGGGGCTCATCATAGTGGTTGTTGGCTCCAATTGTGTATTAAATAATTTGGGGGGCTTGGTGTGGTGGTACATGCCTTTGATCCCAGCACTGAGGATGCAAAGGTAGGAGGACTGCCATGAGTTCGAAGCCACTCAGACTACGTAGTGAATTCCAGGTCAGCCTGGGCTAGAGTGAGACACTATATTGAAAAACCAAAATTATTATTATTATTATTTAGGGCTTCATTTTTATGCATTTCCACCTGTGAAAGCTCTGTAGATTAAATGAATTAATCCTTTGCTAATAAGGTTAAATCAATATTTTTAGGCTTGTGTGTGTGTGTGTGCATAAGCATGTTTCTACTATGTGTATAGGCTTAAATGTCGGAAGACAACCTGAGGGTTTTTTGGTTTTGTTTTTGTTATTTTTTGTTGTTGTTGTTTGTTTGTTTTTCAGGCTGACCTGGAATTCCTTATGTAGTCTCAGGGTGGCCTCAAACTCATGGTGATCCTCCTACCTATACCTCTCAAGTGTTGGGATTAAATGAGTGCACCACCATACCTGGCTCCTTTTTATTTTATTTTTATTTATTTATTTTTGGGTTTTTGAGGTAGGGTTTCACTCTAGCCCAGGCTGACCTGGAATTCACTTTGTGGTCTCAGGGTGGCCTCAAACTCATGGCAATCCTCCTACCTCTGCCTCCTGAGTCCTGGGATTAAAGGCGTGTGCCACTAAACCTGGCTAAGCCTCTATTATTGCATGGACTATCTTATGTTGTAGCTTTTCAGTTTTGAGTCTGCCTCTCTCTTTAAATAGTGAGAAAATGGGGACAGATACCACGTGAATTTCATTATCTGTACATCTGAAGCACAATACAGTACCTATCCCATATAAGTTAATGAATGTGCATTGCGGGGCTCAGGAGATGGCTCAGTGGTTAATGTTCAAGCATGAAGGCCTAAGAAGAAATAATCTGCCCTGAGTTCAATTCCCCAGAACCCATATAAACATCTGGGTGTGGCCATGCACATCTGTAACCCCAGAACTGTGGAAAGTAAAGACCAGAGAAGCACTAAGACTTACTCACTGGTCAGCTAGTCTGACTGAAAATGACAGCTCGGGATTCTGTAAAAGACTCTGCCTCAAGGTCATTTGTGGATGAATTATAGAGGAAGATGCCCAGTGCTCTTCTCTGGCTTCTACACAAGCACACCAGCAGCACCGGGCTGCATCTCCTGCTGCCCTTGACGGGATTGCCTGGACATGCTAAGGATGTGTTTGTTATATTAGATTCTAGGGAAGATGCGCTCCCAAAGCCGCCTGCCCACCCTCCGTCCCTGGCAAGCTTGGATTTAGACTGGGAGCCAATAGTTTGTCACATAGCAACAATAGTAAAGAATGAGCTACTGCCGAATAGAGCAGAGGCTTGCCTGCTGCAGCGAGCAGAGCAGAGCTATTTTGAGATCCTTTAGGTAGAGTCCCAGTCTGATAGGTCCGCACACTGTGGCTATAGTTACCATGCATAGCTTCAGTTTAGGGGCTACAAGGCATGGAAAAAGCATCTTATTTGCATATCTGTCTCTGTCATTTTCCTCTGGAGCAGCCTTTTTGGATAGAAAGGAACAATCTTAAGTCACGGTTCTTCTCTTTTGGGGGCTGATCAGATTTGTATGTGCAATGCTATTAGCATATTTTAATATTTTGCTGAGTTGGCCAGGCATGCTGGTACACACTTGAAGCTTGTAATGCCAGAACTGGGGAAGTGGAGGCAGGAGGATCAGGGGTTCAAGGTCATCCATGACTACGTGGCAAGTCCGAGGCTATCTTGGGCCACATGAGAGCCTGAAAATTCATGAGTGTATTAATTTATAGATAAGAGATTCCACATGATGAGAAGACTCCATTCTGGGCTCGTGCTTCACAGCACCACGGCCGTGGTCCTTCGTGATCTGTCAGCGTCCTCCCCTGCCTGGGCTACCCAGAGAATCACATGCTCCAGTCAGCCTGAGCATCGCTCAGATTTCCTTGAGACAAGTGCTGCTCCCCAGGAATGAGCCAGCCTTGTCTGTCCTGAGGCTGCCTCCACTTCTCTGGCTGGTAACGAGCTCCATGAGGTTTTCTGCAGCGAGGGAGTTTGCCATGAATATAGGAACACTCCCTCATCCATCTTTTTTTTTTAAAAATTTTTCTTTATTTATTTGAGAGTGACAGACTGAGAGAGAAAGAGGCAGAGGGAGAGAGAGAGAGAAAGAATGGGCGCTCCAGGGCTTCTAGCCACTGCAAACGAACTCGAGACGCGTGTGCCCCCTTGTGCATCTGGCTAATGTGGGTTCTGGGGAATCGAGGCTTGAACCGGTGTCCTTAGGCTTCATAGGCAAGTGCTTTAACCGCTAAGCCATCTCTCTAGCCCCCTCATTCATCTTTGAATCTAGAGCACCCAAAAGAGTGCTGGGCACAGGGAAGGTTCTTTTTTTGTTTGTTTTTCTAGCCCAGGCTGACCTGGAATTCACTATGGAGTCTCAGGGTGGGCTCAAACTCACGGCGATCCTCCTACCTTTGCCTCCTGAGTGCTGGGATTAAAAGCATGCACCACCACGCCCGGCTTAGAGAAGATTCTTAATAAGGGATGGTTCAGGAAATCGGGTATGGCAGCTCATGCCTGTAATCACAGCACTTGAGGATTGACCCAGGAAGATTGCCACTAGTTTGAGGCCAGCCTGGACTGCATTAGTGAGTGCCAGGCCAGCCTGGGCTACAGAGTGAAGAGACTCAAAATAAATGGCGGTTCAGAGAATGAGTACAAACTCTTTGGTTACCTAAGGTTTGGCTGGCCCAATTCTGCTGGGAGGTTGGGATACCATGTTAATAACATGGGAGGTAACAAGTTCTTCTAAGCCATGTCTCCAGCCCAGAGGTAACAAGTTACGTGGCAAGTTTTTATTGTTGTTCTTTTGTTTTTATTTATTTATTTGAGAGGGAGAAAGAAGCAGATGGAGAGAGAGAGAGAAAATGGGCATGCCAGGGCCGCCAGCCACCGTGAACAAACTCCAGATGCATGTGCCCCCTTGTGCATCTAGCTTATGTGGGTCCTGGGGAGTCGAACTGGGATCCTCTGGCTTTGCAGGCAAATGTCTTAGCCACTAAGCCACCTCTCCAACCCCTGTTTTTTTTTTTTTTTTGTTTTGTTTTTGGAGGTAGGGTCTCACTCTAGCTCAGGCTGACCTGGAATTCAGTATGTTGTGTCAGGGTGGTCTTGAACTCATGGTGATCCTCCTACCTCTGCTTCCTGAGTGCTGTGATTAAAGGTGTGAGACACCACGCCCGGCTTGTAGCAAGTTTTATAGTTTTGGTATTCTCTAATATAATTTTATAGAAAGGATACTGTGCTTGTACATTTATGTACAAAACATTCCCTTTTTCCCTCCATCTCTCCTTTCCTTTCCTCCCTTCTTCCAAACTTCCTTCCCTCATTGGCAATGAATTCTGTGCCCATACTTAACCCCTATGAGTCCAGAGGAAACATGAGGCTCTCAGAAGCAATGGCTCAGGACTGGGGAGGTGACTCAGTGGTTAAAGGCACTTGTTTGCAAAGCCTATTTGTCTAGTTTAGTTCCCCATTACCCATGTAAAGTTGAATGCACACAATGCGGCATGTGTCCCTGTAGTTTATTTACAGTGGCAAAAGGCCCTGGCATGCCCATACACAGTCTGTCTCTCAAGTAAACCAGTAAGTTTTGTTTTGTTTTGTTTTTCAAGGTAGGGTCTCACTTTAGCCCAGGCTGACCTGGAATTCACTATGGAGTCTCAGGGTGGCGTCGAACTCATGGCAATCCTCCTACCTCTGCCTCCCGAGTGCTGGGATTAAAGGTGTGTGCCACCACGCCTGGCTTTTTTTTTTAAAGAAGCAATGGCTGAAGATGGTGGCACATACCTTTAATTCCAGCACTCAGGAGGCAGAGGTAGAAGGATCATCCCTCGCTGTGAGTTCAAAGTCACCCTGAGACAACATAGTGAATTCCAGGTCAGCCTGGGCTAGAGTGAGACCATACCTTATAAAAAAAAAAAAAAGGGTTGGGTTGGAGAGATGGCTTAGCAGTTAAGCACTTGCCTGCAAAGCCAGAGGATCCCAGTTTGACTCTCCAGGACCCAGGTAAGCTAGATGCACGTGATGGCACATGCATCTGGAGTTCGTTTATGGTGGCTAGAGGCCCTGTTGTGCCCATTCTCTCTCTCCCTCTGCCTCTTTGCCCCTCTTTCTCATTTAAATAAATAAATAAATAAATAAATATCTTTTTTGGGCTGGAGGGGTGGCTTAGCAGTTAAGAGCTTGCCTGTGAAGCCTAAGGACCCTGGTTCGAGGCTCTATTCTCCAGGACCCTCATTAGCCAGATGGCCAAGGGGGCGCACCCGTCTGGAGTTGGTTTGCAGTGGCTGGAAGCCCTGGTGCGCCCATTGTCTCTCTCTCTTTCTCTCCCCCTATCTGCCTGTTTCTCTCCTTGTCACTCTCAAATAAATAAATAAAAATGAACAACAAAAAAATTAAAATGTATGTATATCTTATTTTTTTTTTGTTTTTTTGTTTTGTTTTGTTTTGTTTTTCAAGGTAGGGTCTCATTCTGGCTCAGGCTGACCTGGAATTCACTATGTAGTCTCAGGGTGGCTCTTATTTGTTTTTTAAGGTAGGGGTCTCCAAGTAAAATATTAAAAATAGTAATAGTATTGGTTCAGGGGCTGGGGTGATGGCTCGGTGGATATGGTATTTGTAAAGGCAAGTCTGAGTTCAGATCTAAGGTCTCCATCCATGTAAAAGGCAGAAGCTGTGCCGGGCTTCTGGAATTCCAGCATGCTGATAGGAAGATGAGAGAGGCAGAGACAGGAGAATTTTCAGAACCTTGGAGACAAGCCTGATGAATGCAGTAGTGAACAGCAAAGAGAATGGTGGAAACTGAGGACACCTCCATGCACGCCCTGTGGTATATACACATCTGCACTCGTGCACATGAATACCATGTAAATGTGTAAACACACTCACACACATATGGAAAGAAAAAAAAAGAAGTAATGGACAGAGGGGCATGGTGACGTACATCTTTATTCCCAGCACTTAGGAAGCAGAGGACAGAGGTAGGAGGATTGCTGTGAGTTTCAGGCCAGCCCAGAACTAGAGTGAGAGCCAAGTCAACTTGAGTTAGTGTGAGACCCTTGAAAAAAAAAAAAGAAAGAAAGAAAAAGAAAAGAAAACAATACCACCAAAAAACAAACAAACAAAAAAACGGTCTGTCCAGGTGTGGTGGTGGCTCATGCCTTTAATGCCAGCACTGAGACTACCTAGACTAGACAGTGAATTTCAGGTCATCCTGGGCTAGAGCGAGACTCGACACAAATAAATAAATAAATAAATAAATAAATAAATAAATAAATAAATAAATAAAAAAAATAAAGGTCTGGCTCTGTTGGAAGTCCTGGGTTTAATACTTCTTAGTGCTTCACTTTGGGGCATCATGAAGAATATTTTGTCTGCTTTTGAGCCTCGTTTTCCAGGCCACAAATATTAATTTGATGTAATTATAAAGAACCAGGGTCAAACTACAGGCCAACACATGAGAAGTGGAGTTAGGGTTAGGATCACTGTAAATTCGAGGCCACCATGAGACTACATAGTGAATTCCAGGTCAGCTTGGGCTACAGCGAGAGACCCTACCTTGAAACCCCCCACTCAAAAAAAAAGTAGGGGAAATCTGGGCATGGTGGTACACACCTTTAATCCTAGCATTGGGAGGCAGAGGTAGGAGGATCACTGTGAGTTTGAGGCCACTCTGAGACTACATAGAAAATTCCAGGTCAGCCTGAGCTAGAGTGAACACTACGCCGAAAAAAGCAAAACAAAACAAAAAAGAAATGAATGGATACTATTTATCTTTATTTTGTTTTATTTTGTCTTTTGGGAATAGCGTCTCTAGTCCAGGCTGACCTGGAATTCATTATGTAGTCTCAGGGTGGCCTCAAACTCACAGTGATCCTCCTACCTCTGTCTCCCAATTGCTGGAATTAAAGTCGTGAGCCCAGTTTTTTTTGTTTTTTTTGTTTTTTGTTTTTTTTTTCTGAGGTAGGGTGCTGCTGTAGCCCAAGCTGACCTGGAATTTACTATATAGTCTCAGGGTGGCCTCGAACTCATGGTGATCCTCTATATCTCTATCTCCCAAGTGCTGGGATTAAAGATTTATGCCACCATGCCCGATTTTGCCTCAATCTCTTTTTGCTGGGATTACAGGCGTGTGGCTGTAATCCGGCTCACACCTGGAACTATACATTTTCAGTGTACAGTTGAGTGCACTTAGGTACATTCACATTGTCTCCAGAACTTTCTCGCCTTCCCAGATTGCGATTTTATATCCAACAAGCAACATCTATACTTGCCTTCCTGTGTCCCCATACTACTTAATGTCTCCAGGAATTTGACTAATCTAGGTGCCCTGTGCATAATATTCTTTTTTTTTTTCAGTCCTGGGGATTGAACTCAGGGCCTTGCAAATGCTAGGCAAAACCTCTACTTGAGCTATCTACACCCAATCCCACTGAAATCCTAAAGGGTCACCTGTATACCTTTTGCAAGTTCTAGTTCAAGGTGTCCCCTTGATATACTTCCTGTGTTGGATTCCTTCCTTCCTTCCTTCCTTACTTCCTTACTTCCTTCCTTCCTTCCTTCCTTCCTTCCTTCCTTCCTTTCTACTTTCCTTTCTTACTTTTCTTGGTTTTACAAGGTAGGGTTTCCTCTAACCTAGGCTGATCTGGAATTCACTATGTAGTCTCAGGCTGGCCTCAAACTCACAACAATCCTCCTACCTCAGCCTCATGAGTGCAGGGATTAAAGCAGTGTGGCACCACACATGCCTCCTGGAGTCTTTATTTATTTATTTTTGGTTTTTCAAGGTAGGGTCTCACTCTAGCCCTGTCTGACCTGGGATTCACTATGGAGTCTCAGGGTGGCCTCAAACTCACAGCGATCCTCCTACTTCTGCCTCCTGAGTGCTGGGATTAAAGGCGTGCGCCGCCACGCCCGGCTTCCTCCTGGAGTCTTTAAAGACATCTGCTAGCACGCCCAGCACTTTTGAGGTTTTAAGTTTCTTATTTTCTGTATATAACCCAGGCTGGCCTTAAACTCATGATTCTCCTTCCTTAGCCTTTCCATTAGGACAACGTACTTGAAATAATTGAAGTATATTAAGTGCTTACTCTGTGATAAGCATCACTCATAATTAATATTTTTGAGGTAGGGTCTCACTCTAGCTCAGGCTGATCTGGAATTCACTATGGAGTCTCAGGGTAGCCTCAAACTCACAGTGATCCTCCTACCTCTGCTTGCTGAGTATTGGGATTAAAGATGTGCGCCACCATGCCTGGCTCTCTTTCCCTTTCTAAAAATTATTATTATTATTATTTTTGGTTTTTCGAGGTAGGGTCTCACTCTAGCCCAGGCTGACCTGGAATTCACTATGGAGTCTCAGGCTGGCCTAGAACTCATGGCAATCCTCCTACCTCAGCCTCCCCAGTGGGGGGATTAAAGGCTTGCACCACCACTAAAATTATCTTTATTTATGAGAGAGAGGGAGGGTGGGGGAGAGAATGGGCATGCCAGGGTCTCTAACCACTGCAAATGAATTCTAGGTGTGTGTGCCGTCATGTGGTTCTGGCTTACGTGGGTTCTAGGGAGTCAAACCTAGGTCCTTAGACTTCCCAGGCAAGCACCATCCATAACTGTTATCTCTCCAGCCCCCCCTTTTTTTTTTTGGAATTTTGAAACAGGATCTCATGTAGCCCAGACAGGCCTCCAACTTATTTATTTATTGGCTTTATCGAGGTAGGGTCTTGTTCTAGTCCAGGCTGAACACTATGTAGCCTTAGGGTGGCCTGGAACTCACAGAGAACCTCTTAACTCTGCCTCCCGAGTGCTGGGATCAAAGGCATGGTGTTACCACGCCTGGCTGCCTCAAACTTTTGATCCTTTTTCTTCAGCCTCAGGAGGGGTGGATTTACAGACATGGACCACCACACCTGCCTTCAACTTAAAAAAAATTTGCCTAGGGCTGGAGAGATGGCTTAGGGGTAAAGGCACTTGTCTGCAAAGCTGAAGGCTTGGTTCCCCAGTACTCATGTAAAGGCAGATGCACAAATGCACAAGTTGGCGCATGCATCTAGAGTTTGTTTGCATTGGCTAGAGGTTTTTGGTTTTTCAAGGTAGTGTTTCGCTATAGCCCAGGCTGACCTGGAATTCACTATGCAGTTTCAGGGTGCCCTCGAATGGACAGCGATTCTCCTACCTCTGCCTCCCAAGTGCTGGAATTAAAGGCGTGCATCACCATGCTGGCTAAGAATTTTTTTTCCCCCCCAGGTAGGGTCTCATTCTAGTTCAGGTTCACCTGGAATTCACTCTGTAGTCTCAGGGTGGCCTTGAAGTTATGGTGATCCTCCTACCTCTGCCTCCTGAGTGCTGGGATTAAAGACATGTGCCACCATGCCCGGTTTGCCTACCTTTTAAAAAATTAATTTGGCCGGGCGTGGTGGCGCACGCCTTTAATCCCAGCACTCGGGAGGCAGAGGTAGGAGGATTGCCATGAGTTTGAGGCCACCCTGAGACTCCATAGTGAATTCCAGGTCAGCCTGGGCTAGAGTGCGACCCTATCTCGAAGAAAAAAAAAAAAGAAAAAAAATTAATTTGTGGACTGGAGAGGTGGCTTAGTGGTTAAGATCCCACATATGTCAGATGCACATGCTGTCTGGAGTTCGCTTGCAGGACTGGTGGCCCTGGTGCACCCATCACCCCCTGCCTCTTTCCCTTCCTCTCTTTTTTTTTAAAACTTTTTTGGTTTATTTTTAATAAATTTATTTGAGAGTGAGAGAGAGAAAGAGGCAGAGAGAGAGAGAGAAAGAATGGGCATGTCAGGGCCTCCAGCCACTGCAAACTAACACCAGACCCGGCAACCCCTTGTGCATCTGGCTAACACGGATCCTGGGGAATGGAGCCTTGAACCGGGGTCCTTAGGCTTCACAGGCAAACGCTTAACCACTAAGCCATCTCTCCAGCCCTCTTCCTCTCTTTCTAATAAATAATAAATTAAAAAACAAATAATAGCTCTCAATTAGTGTGAAGTTGGCTTGAACATCACCCGACAGAATTCATGTTGCTTCCCAGGAACATCAGGCATAGGGTCTAAAGTTTACTCTCTTCATTCCTTTAGAAAACAAACACCAACATGTCCAGTCATCTGTGAACATCAACTGTCATGAGAAGAAAGAAACAGACAAGAACGTCTTATTTATTAATTTTATTTTGTTATTTTTATTAACAACTTCCATGATAGTAAAAAATATCCCATGGTATTGCAAGAACGTTTTAAACTATCATTTTTTTTTAATTTTTATTTGTTTTTTTGAGGTAGGGACTTGCTCTAGCCCAGGATGACCTGGAATTCACTACGTAGTCTCAGAGTGACCTCTAACTCATCCTCCTACTCGGTCCAGTGCGGGGACTAAATGAGTGACGGTGTGAGGGTTTCCGTCAGGGCCACTTACAACTTTGCCACTTTCTCCAGTTCAGCGAATGGAATGCCAAAGACAGAGAAATCCTAAAATGTAAAGCAATGTAAAAGCATATTCTCTGCCTTCGGTTGCAAATTGGGTCATCCTACATACCCGGCTTCATATTTAAGCTCCCCCCCCGCATCATTATATTTTTGCTTCTTCCACTATTGTATTACTTTTAGCCCTTTCCAATTTTTCCCTTTTCCAATATTTATATTATAGGTAAAGCACTACTTTGACATGGTCTTCTATAAAGCTGGTCTATGAGAGATGGGTGAAATGCACCTAAAAATGCCTTGAGGTCTCAGGTATGTTCACAAAAATATTCCCCAAGGTTTCTTTGGTGAGACTGCTACCTGCTACTGCTGTGATTGCTCTCCACCGTATCTCCTAATTATCAAAGTAATATATATCCTCAATGCGCCAAAAAAAAAAAAAAACGAACAAAACTGGACAATTCGGAGAAAATGGAAACTTGTAATTAGTAGCACATTGGGATCTGAAAGGCTCCCTTTGGGAAGGTGACAGAGGGGCGTGAAGATGCACTGGGTCTCTTGCACACAAAACACCGGGGTTCGAAAGACAGGCTACCCGAGAGCAGGGCCTCCCCCACGGGCGCTCCAATCCTGCCACCTGCACCGTGACTTTGCGCCTTCCTGGGGGTGTGTGGGGGGGAAGGCAGCTCCCGAGATCCACGACCGAGCTTCGCACTGGGGCTCGGCGCAGAGACCCAGCCCAGGCACCTCCGCTCCTGAACTAACTATCCACCGACTAAAAATACGCTCCCAACGCGCTCCCCCCGAACGCCCCCCCCTTAAAGCCCTCCCCTTTAAAGGGAGCCACGGAATGACGCCGGGGGAGTTTGCGGAAGCGCCAACCGCGTTGGGGCCTTGGGCGGATCCCGTGATTGGAAGCGGCCCCGCCCCCGCCGCCGCTTCCCCCATTGTGTGAGCAGCTAGCACGAGGCTCCGCCCCCGCCCCCTCCCCCCGAGTCCCGGCCCCTCCCCTTTTTTCGCCCCCCCCCCTCCTTGGCTCATTTCCGGCCGCCGCCGCTACCGCTAGCCTGTAAGGAGGATTCGGCAGAGGGAAGAAACAACAGCCGCCATCTTGTTTGTGTGCTAGGCTTGGGGGGGAGAGAGGGCGAGAGGGGAGCGGGCCGGAGTGGGCAAAAGCGGACTCCGGGCGGAGTGCGAACTGCGGGAGCGGGGAGCGCGGAAGGGATCCGGGCCGGAGAGCGGCGGCCGGGGCTGAGACAGTGGCGGGGGGCCCGGGGCGCACGGGCGGAGCGACCCGCAGCCCCCCTCTCCTCCTCCCGCCTGCACACACCCCCACCGCGGCCCGAAGTCGGGCCGGCGTCGACGCCTAGGGAGGGGGGGGAAGAGAAAAGACCATTACATAACCCCGCGCCCCGCGGCGCCTTCGCCCGCCGCCGAGGGCGGCCCCCGTGCCGAGCCCCGGGGCGGGGAGGGGGTGGGCGGGAGCTCCCGGCACCTGGCCGCCGGGGAGGTAGGGGGGGCGCGTACGGGCGGCCGTACTTAATTTCCCTTCCGCGGAGGAAGGAGCGCGACGCGCGCGGGGAGACCCGCCTGCAGCGCCGCCCGGGCCAGCGAGCGGGGCCTCGGCGGTGGGCTCGGCGTCGGCGCGGGCTTGCTAGCGGGCGGGCGGGCGGTGCTGCTCGGGCCGGGCCGGCCCGGCCCCCCTGGCCCTCCCGGGGGCCCGGGGAGCTAGCTCCACTCCCGGCGTTGTCGCCGCGTCCTCCGCCGGGCCGCTGCGCGATGTGAGGCGGCGGCGGCGGCGGCGCCAGCCTGGCTCTGGGCTCGGGTGTGAGCTCTCTGCGGCCATTAAGGGCCGGCGGCGGCGGCGGCGGCGCGGAGCGGAGCGGAGCAGCGGCGGCGGCAGGAGGAGGCGGAGGAGGAGGACGAGGAGGGTTCGGAGGGTGGGGGCTCAGGCCCGGGAGGGGGCACCGGGAGGGAGGTGAGTGTCTCTCGTCGCCTCCTCCTCTCCCCCCTTCTCGCCCCCGCCTCCTTGTGGCGATGAGAAGGAGGAGGACAGCGCCGAGGAGGAAGAGGCTGATGGCGGCGGCGGCGGCGGAGCGGCGAGAGACCTCGGTCGGGCAGGGGCCGGCGGTGGCGGGCTGCGGACTGCGTCTCTAGGGCCGCGACTCGCCGCAGCCGACGCGCTCGGCGGCCTCGTCGTCGCTGAGCCCTCCTCCGGGCCTGGCCGAGGCCCGGCCCCTCACACTTGCCCCTACCATTTCTAATCGAGCCCGCATCCCTCTCGAGTCACCGCGGCCGGCCGGGCCGGGAGAAAAAGGAACTTCCCCCACCCACACCCCCCCCCTGCTCGGCCTCGGGTGTCGGCGGAGCCCCTCCGAGCCCACCCTCGGGAACGGGGCGGGGACACCCCCCACCCCCCCCACCCCCGAGCTCTGAGAAGAGATTTTCTTCAGGATTCTCGTTTTTTTCCCCTCGCCTGTATCTCCGAAAGAATTAAAAATGGCCGAGAATGTGGTGGAACCGGGGCCGCCTTCAGCCAAGCGGCCTAAACTCTCATCTCCGGCCCTCTCGGCGTCGGCCAGCGACGGCACAGGTTAGTGTCGGGAGTCCGGGGCGTCCACGGTTACCTTCATCTTTCCTGCTCCGTGCACCTCTATTCTTCGCTGTCCCCCCCACACACCCCCCGCTGCCCGTTTCCTCGTTCCTTGCCTCGTAATTAATTTTAAAGGTGTTTGAATGGGTTGGTCGGAGACGTCCAATAGCCCAACCATTTTCTTTGCCTCTTGATAACATTCGTTGCAACACTGTGTCATGTCATATCGATGTATGTTCTGGAATGAGAGCTCGGAAGTGGGAGCTGCGTGGAATGGCCTTTATTGTTGGCCCCCGTGCAGTTTAATTTGCGAAATGCCAGTGCAGTTGTGGGTAAGGGCTTTCATACAGTTTCATACAGTACTTGGAGTTTGTGTGTGTGTGAAAGAGATTTCAGATCTTTATTGTACTTAATTCTGTTTCCTCCACTTTCCTACTTTTAAAGGTTTTTGCTCATTTTGCGCACGAGATTTTATGTTGAGGAATGGGGTGCAGGAAAAATCTTGGTTTATGTGTGTGCCACCCAGGATTTCAAGTTTGACGTGAAGTGTAACAAAATAATTTTATCTTACCTCCTTACGTCTCTGCTTGCTTTAAGAATCAGTATGGGACGCAGTTTATTTTACATCTAATTGTTTGGTTGAGAACAGTATCTCACAGGGTTTTCAAGTGGAAAGAACAGATGCATTTTCTTTGCAATTTGATGTTACTTTCTTACTTGAGAAAGAAAAAGAGGATAAGATTTTCTGGGTTATGTACCAGGAAATCGAGATTAGAATTTGAAAGACTCATAATTGTGAACTTAGAACTTAAAAAGTACATTTTTTTTTTTTGTCCTTTTTGCTCGTCAAACATATTTGGAGACAGATTCCGGTTTACAAGGTTTCTGAATTCTTTTCTTCGCTCAGCCCCTTTGTTAGGAGAAATTCAGGGAGACCTCTTCCTTCCATCATCCCCTTTCCCTGCTTACCTTTAGTTTACTGTTGTTCTAATGGTCACCGGCCTCTTTCCGCTGTCTCAGTTGCTTGAGATGCCAGGATACTGAAAGAAGAATGGCTGCCCATCTGACAGTCCACAAGATGTTCCCCCTTACTACAAGCAGCTCTTTAACTCCCTGCAGGCAGGCTCAACGTCATTCATCCCTCCATCTGCCAGCGAGAAAGCATAATGGAGTTAAATGTCCCCTTCAAGTTTGTGGAGAACTTCTAGAGCATGTTTCTAAGCAGGCTTCATTTTAAAGTGTGAAGATCAAAAATAGCAAATGTTTTTATAAGATGTATGATGAGCCATGAGTTTTAAGATAACCTGCAACAATTGGGAAGTAGGAATCTTGCAGTATTCCCATACCTAAGGATCTAAAACTATCTGCATCAACTTTGATGTTTCTATGGTCTTAGACAATTTTTTAGTTGTCTGTCTTCAAAATTCACATGCTGTTATGTAGTGTATATTCACACACTTGTATTTTTCATTTACTGTAGTGTAATTCAGATTTTCAAATCATCTCTACACATGTATTTGTGTTTAATTCTTTCGTAATGAATATAGGTTTGGCTCTTGTTTTCCTTTTTTGTCTTTGTTTCTCTTTTTTTTTTTTTTGCCCCATCCCCCCCCCCTTTCATTTTTAGAGGTATGGTATCATTCTAGCCAAGGCTGACCTGAAATTCTCTATGTAGTCTCAGGGTGGCCTCAGTCAAACTCATGGTGATAGATACCTCCTACCTCTGCCTCCCAAGTGCTGGGACCAAAGGCATGTGCCACCAGGCCCAGCTTTATATAGTTTTTACATTTAACGTAGCCAATAACTTCAAGTATTGCAGGAAAAACTTGCATATGATCTATTTTAAATCAGTCCTTATTAGAGCAGCTTAATCTTAAAAGTTATGTTCAAATCTTTCTGTTCAGGGGGACTGTTTAGTTCTCCATCTAGTCAATAATGAACTTGACTAACTTAGATAACTTTGGCTAACTTATTCTGATAATGTCTCATTTGGTTAAGCCGCAACTTTTGGTACTTGAAATATCATTAAGTCTTAAATGTGAAAAATCTTGGACACTGAGATTAATGCTCTGCTAGTACTAAGAGTTTATAGTCAAGGCTAATTTTTCCCCTTTTTGGTACTCCAGGATTTATTTTAAAACATGTTAATGTTCTATTTTATAGAGAGAAGGTAAGTGAGTATGGGCATGCCAGGGCCTTCTGCCACTGCAAATGAGCTTCAGGTGGAGGTGTCACTTTGTGCACCTGTCTTTATAAATGTGTACTGGAGAGTTTAGCCCAGGATGTCAAGCTTTGCAAAGGGTCTTTTTAACAGCTGAGCCATCTCTCCAGCCCTCTTGTACAGTTTTTAACTGTACCCACCTGGGGAGGGAAAATGACTGCATTTTTTTTTTTTTTTGGTCATTGCACTTTTTATATTTGTATTTCTCTATTTGCACTTTTTCCATTACAAATTTTGTTTAGTTGGATATGGTTAAGGCAAAATTAGTCACTTGATTAACGAAATGACTTATTTTGTCATACTCTTTCAAGCCTTCAGAAAGGATCACAAAAGCTATTTGTAAAAATTTTCTTGGTAACACTGACTAGATAACTTAGTAATAGGTAAGTTTTGGAAATATTTCTGGGACCTATTTCTTATCATTTGCATTATGGAAGAAGAGATTTTTTTAAAGATTTTATTTTTATTTATTTAGAGATGGGGGGGGAGAGAATGGGCATGCCAGGGCCTGTAGCCACAGCAAATGAACTCCAGACGCATGTGCCCCCTTGGGCATCTAGCTTACCTGGGACCTGGAGAATTGACCGGAGTCCTTAGGCTTTGTAGGAATGCACCTTAACCACTAAGCCATCTCTCCAGCCCAGAAGAGACATTTTGACAATGTTTCATAGGTACTTTAAGAACAAATATGGGGAGGCAGTGACAGTTTTAGAATCTAGATACTCCTGTGGCTCTGCTGTAAGTGTCTTGAATTAGTTTGGGTTTATGTCCCCAAGTCATTCCTCCATCCCCTCATTTAAAGGCATAGAGCAGAGAGTGTATAAAGTGTACTTATACTTGCATTTTGGTCACTATATTTATGAACACTTTAGAAATGTGGTAAGGATAATTTTTGTTACAGTGTGTCACATTGTAGCTCAGACTGGCCATGAACTTGCTACAATCTAGTATCAGCTTCCTGACTGCTGGGCTTATAAACATGAGCCATCATGCCTAGCTGGTAAGAATTAGGGGGGAAAAACTATTTATTTGAGAGGAGGGTCAGATAGAGAATGGATGTGCCAGGGCCTCTAGCTACTGTAAATGAACTACAGACACATGCACCACCATGTGCGTCTAGCTTTCTGTGGGTACTGGAGAATTGAACCTGGGTTATTAAGATTTGTAGGCAAGTGCCTTAACCGCTAAGCCATCTTTCTTGCCCCAATAAGGATATTGTAAAAAAAAAAATTATTTTTTGGTTTTTCGAGGTAGGCTCTCACTCTACCCAGGCTCACCTGGTATGTATGTATGTAGTCTCAGGGTGGCCTAGAACTCAGTTATCCACCTCTGCTTCCCCATTACTGGGATAGGCTGTGTTACTACACCTGGCTTCCAGTAAGAATTTTTTTAAAATTAATTAATTATTGATTTGAGAAAGGCAGAGAGGGTGAGGGGAAAGAGAATGAGTGTGCCAGGGCATACAGCCACTATAAATGAACTCTGGACACATGCGTTCTCTTGTTCACTTGGCTTACATGGGTCCTGGGGAATTGAACCTGGGTCCTTTAGCTTTGCAGGCAAGCACCTTAACCACTAAGCCATCTCTGCAGGCCAAAATATTTTTACTTACTTATTTTTGAGAGAGAATGAGCAAGCCAGGGCGTCCTGCCACTGCAAAGGAACTCCAGACACATGTGCCACCATCTGGCTTACATGGGTACTGGAGAATTGAACCTGGGTCCTTTGGCTTTGCAGGCAAATGCCTTAACTGCTAAGCCATCTCTCTAGACCTCCAATAGGAATTTTTATTTTTTCTTATTTTGGTTTGGTTTTTCAGGATAGGATCTCAATCTAGCCCAGGCTGACCTGGAATTCACTATGTATTTTCTGGGTGACCTTGCACTCAGGGTGATCCTACTACAACTCTGTCTCCCAAGTGCTGGGATTAATGGTGTATGCACTATGCCTGGTACCTTCATTTATTTTTTTAACTTTTTTTAATTTTTAAAAATATTTAAAATTGAGAGAGAAAGCAGTAGAATACCTTTGGCATTTCCCCCCTGCCTCTGTTCTATTTCATGAAAAAGATAAAAAAATAAGAATTGAAAATGCATAGACATATGAAGTGGTTAGATAGGAAAGGGGAGATGTGTAGGCAGAATATTGTAGATAGAAGTGGGAGCATAAAATAATTCTTAAGGATTTACAGAAACAATTCAGGAGTTGCTTTGCCAGCTTATACACTCAATGATGAATGGAAAATAGATGTGATTTTGTGTTTTGGAGTTTTTTTTAATTAAATTTAATTTTTTAAAAATATTTGAGAGAGGGAAGGAGGAGAGAGAGTGAATGGGCACCCCAGGGCTTCTAGCCACTGCAAATGAACTCCAAATGCATGCGTTCACAGGTACTGGGGAATCAAACCGAGGTCCTTTGGCTTTGCAGGCAAGTGCCTTAACTGCTAAGCCATCTCTCCAGCCATGATTTTTTGTTTGTTTGTTTGTTTTTA
This sequence comes from Jaculus jaculus, assembly GCF_020740685.1. Taxonomy (NCBI): domain Eukaryota; kingdom Metazoa; phylum Chordata; class Mammalia; order Rodentia; family Dipodidae; genus Jaculus; species Jaculus jaculus. The sequence goes on from NC_059107.1 coordinate 158,440,542, forward strand.
TTTATATGAGAGCGACAGAGAGAGAGAGTACGCACCCTCCAGCCACTGCAAAGGAACTCTAGATGCGTGTGCCCCCTTGTGCATTTGGCTAATGCTGGTTCTGGGGAATCAAGCCTTGAACTGGGGGTCCTTAGGCTTTACAGGCGAGCACTTAAACCTCTAAGCCATCTCTCCAGCCCATGATTTTTCAAAAAAAAATTATTTGAAGGTGATCGTAGCACACACCTTTAATCCCAGCACTCGGGAGATAGAGGTAGGAGGATCTCCAGAATTCAAGGCTACCCTAAGACCACATAATGAATTTACTAGGGGGAGAAAGAGAGAGAGAGAATGGGTGCAGCAGGGCCTCCAGTCACTGCAAACGAACACCAGACACATGTGCCCCGTTGAGCGTCTGGCTTACTTGTGTCCTGGGGAGGATCCTTTGGCTTTGCAGGCAAATGCCTTAACGGGTAAGCCATCTCTCCAGCCCCCCCCTTTTCTTTTCAAAAAGATTGGTCTCTTAGCGGGGCGTGGTGGCAAATGCCTTTAATCCCAGCACTTGGGAAGCAGAGGTAGGAGGATCATGAGTTCAAGGCCACCTTGAGAGTACATAGTCAATTCCAGGTCAGCCTGGGCTAGAGTGAGACCCTAACTCAAAAAAAAAAAAAAAAAAAAGACAAACACAAGATTGGTCTCGGGGAAAGGGAACAACACTGCAAACAAACTGCAGACATAGGCACCTCCTTGTGCATCTGTCTGATGTGCCCATTTCATATCTGCTTCTTTGTCTATCTCCTCTCTTTGTCTTTGTCTTTGTCTTTGTCTGTCTGTCTGTCTGTCTGTCTCTCTCTCTCTCTCTCTCTCTCTCTCTCATAAATAAAATGAAAAGATAAAAACAAAAAAATATGGGTCTCACCTGGCCTTGAACTCTACCCTTGTGCCTCTGCTTCCTGAGAACTAGTATTCTAGGCATATGTCATTAACCTCAGCTAAATTTCTCCTCCCTCCTAGAGTTGTTTTTTTTTTTTAAATCTTTATTTATTTGCAAGCAGAGAGAGAGAAAAAAAAAAAAAGAAGACAGAATGCATGTGTCCTAATCTCTAGATTCTGCAAACAAACTCCAGATGCATGTACTAATTTGTGTATATGCCTTTACATGGAGAATGGACTTGAGAGGTTAGGCTTTGCACGCAAATGCCATAACCATTAAGCCATCTCTCCAGCCCTAGAGTTGATTTTTATGGGGCCTTGGCCATGTTGCCCATTCTGGTCTCAATGCTCAGAGCTTAATTAACCTCCCCATTCAGCCTCCCTAGTGGCTAGTACTATAGATACGCAACCTAGCATGAAGTTAAATTTTTTCAAAAAATATTTATTTACTAGCAGAAAGACACACATACTGAAAGAAAGAATGAGTGCACAAGGGCTTCTAGGTGCTGTAAGCAAACTCCAGGTCCACTTTGTGCACCTGGCTTTATGTTGGTATTCTGGAATATAAACCCTGGGTTGTTAAGCCATCTCTCCAGCTCTGTAGAGCACTCTTTTAATTCCAGCATTTAGGAGGTAGAGGTAGGAAGATCACTGTGAGATCAAGGCCACCCTGAGATTACATAGTGAATTCCAGGTCAGCCTGAGATAGAGTGAAACCCTACCTTGAAAAGCCAAAAAAAAAAGGATGGCTTAGTGGTTAAGGTGCTTGCCTGCTAAGCCTAAGGACCCAGTTTTGATTCCCCAGTACTCACATAAGCCAGATGCACAAGGGGGTTGCATGCATGCATCTGGAGTTAGTTTGTGGGGGCCGGAGGCTCTGGCATGCTCATATCTGCCTCTTTCTCTCCTCTCTCTCTTAAATATATAAATATTTTTTAAAAACAAGAATAGTAAAATTCCAATGTTGAATTTTGTAGAGTTTTTTCATGTAATGATGGTATTTTCCTTCTGAAAAAATCCAAGCCTCTCCCCCACCGCCATTTAAGGACTCACTCTACCCTATGCTGACTTGGAACTTATTCTAGCCCCACACTGGCCTCGAACTCACAGCAGTATACTCCTAACTTGTCTTCCGAGTGCTGAGATTGAAGGCATGTGCCAACACAGCCAGGTTAATCAGAAATAATGTTTCTTAGAGTTAGTAAAATTACTACTGGACAGAAAAAGGGTGAGTGGTTAAGAGACTGGGCTTGGGCATCAAACTATTTTAGATCCCACCCATACTTCTTTGGTTTTTCAAGGTCTCACTCTAGCCCAGGTTGACCTGGAATTTACTATGTAGTTTCAGAGTGCCCTTGAACTCAGGGAGATCCTCCTTCCTCAGCCTCCCAAGTGCTGGGATTAAAGATCCTGCGCACCACATCCCGCTCTCATTTTTATTGTGAAATTTAGGGCCAGTTACTTAACGTGTAACATCCTCACTTGAGTATGCACCATCTAGGATTGTAATGAAGAATAAATGAGAGTTTTCTTCATAAAATGCTTTGGAAACCTAGGTAGAAGAGAAAGGGTGAAGAGAAAGGCACATTTTTACCACATCTACCCAAAGATTAAGATTATTCATTTTAAAAGTATAAGGATATGTAATATGATGTTAAAATAAGAATAAGCCGGGGCTGGAGAGATGCATTAGCAGTTAAGATCAGCAAAGCTAAAGGATCCTGGTTAGATTCTCCAAGACCCATGTAAGCCAGATGCATAGGGTGGTGCATGCCTCTGGAGTTCATTTGCAGTGGCTAGACTCCTGGCGCACTCATGCTTTCCTTCTCCTTCCCTCCCTTCCTCCCTTTCTTCTCCCTTCTATCTCAAGTAAGTAAATTATACACACACACACACACACACACACACACACACACACACACACAGAGATAGGGTAGTGGCACATGCAATTACCAGTACTTGGGAGGTCGAGGCAGAAGGATCACTGAAAATTTCAGATTGAACTCAGCCTCAGCTAACAATGAGCTTGTATCTCAGGGAAAAAAAAATGAGTTTCAGGCTAGCCAGTGAATTCCAAGTCAGTCTGGGCTGGAGAAACTACCATAAAAAAGGAGGGGGGAGGCTAGAGAGATGGCTGAGGTTAAGGCGCTTACCTGCAAAGCCAGCAGATTCGTAGGGACCCACATCAGCCAGATGTACAAAGTGGTGCATGTGTCTAGAGTTCATTTGCAGTGGCTGGAGGCCGGCCCTGGCACACCCATTCTTTCTCTCAAATAATTAAAAACCCAAAAATGAAAAAAGGGAGGGGTTGGGCTGGAGGGATGGCTTAGCAATTAAGGCGTTAAGCAGTAAAGCCAAAGGACCCAGGTCTATTCCTCAGGACCCATGTTTGCCAAATGCTCAAGGGGGCGCACGTCTGGGATACATTTGCAGTGGCTGGAAGCCCTAGCATGGCCATTCTTTCCCTCTTTCTCTGTCAAATAAATAAATAAAATATTTCTGAAAAAAAGGAGGGGCAATAGAAGCAAGTTAAGTCTCAATAATTTTATTTAAAATACTACCATAACACAAACCTTTAATCCCAGCACGATGGGAGGCTGGGGTAGGAGGATCACTGAGTTTGAGGCCAGCTTGGAAATACAGAGTGAGTGCCAGGTCAGCCTGGACTAAAGAGAGATCCTTCCTTGAAAAAAAAAAAAATAGTACCATCTTTGGGGCTGAAGAGATGGCTTATTAAGGCTGCAGAGCCTTAGTACCTGCGTTCAATTTCCCAGTACCCATGTAACACCAGTTGTACAAGGTGGCATGTGTTTCCTTTGCTGTTGCTAAAGAGGTCCTAGTGTGTCCATTCTCTTTCTCCTCCACAAATAAAATTTTAAATACTTTTATTTTCTTAGCTTCTGCTAATCAGTATACTACAGTGTGGCTTCTATTCTCATAACTTCACCAAAACAGATCTCTTACCTAGACTGATTACCACCTGTTGTTTGTGTTTACAACATTCTCATTGGAGCTTGGGACATCTCAACAATGTTCATTATTTTGTTTTCTGATTTTTCAAGGTAGGGTCTTACTTTGGTTCAGGTTGACCTCCTGGAATCCACTACATAGTCTTAGGGTGATCATGAACTCAGTTGTGATCCTCTTACCTCTGCCATCTCAGTGCTGGTATTAAAGGCATGTACCACTATGCCAGGCTTTTTTTTTTTTCTGTTTTGATTGGGGGGGGTATGGTCTTCCTCTAGCCCAGGTTGACCATGTATTCTTAGGGTATCCTTGAATTCACAGCAGTCCTTCTACTTCTGCCTCCCAAGTGGTAGGATTAAAGGTGTGTGTGCCACCACTCCCAGCTAACAACAGTGTCTTTTTGTTTGTTTTTAAGTTTGGAATAGAGAAATAGGCAAGGAGAGAGAGGGAGAAAGAGAGAATGGGCACACCAGGACATCCAGTTGTTGCAAACAGGCTCCAGGTGCATGCCTCCCCTTGTACATCTGGCCTACATGGGTCTTGGGGAATTGAACCTGAATTCTTTGGCTTTTCAGACAAATGCTTCAACTACTAAGCCATCCCTCCAGCCCTTAACTTTTTTTTTTTTTTTTTTTACGGTAGGGTCTCATTCTAGCCCAAGCTGACCTGGAATTCCCTATGGAGTCTCAGGGTAGCCTCGAACTCAAGTACCTCTGCCTCCTGGGTGCTGGGATTAAAGGCATGTGCCACCACGCCCAGCTTCCCTTAACTTTTTTTTTATACCATGATAATTTCCTACCCTCCCTCAACAACCTTCTTGGAACCTAGTATCTCTGGTAAGACCTGCTGAAAACATTGGATTTTACACATTCCATGAAGATCTTTGTGGTTCATTGGTCCTTCAGGAATTCTTCATGGTTCTGTTGGTGGAGCTCTGTCTTTGAACAGCTGTATTCCTAGCTTCACCATGTATTCAAATAAATCTGCCTGTATGGATAGCTGTATTATCTTTCATTTGTTCTTTGCCAGAGACTTGAAGTTCGCCCTGTCTTTATTTTCTCTTAACCCCTATTAGTCTTCGATGCTTCTTACCATTTAATGCTTGTGCTTTCCATTTAGAAGTACAGGCTTTCAAGAAGTAGCCTCCTAACAGCTGGGTGTGGTGGTGCACGCCTTTAATCCCACACACAGGCAGGAGGATCACCATGAGTTTGAGACACCCTGAGAGTACATAGTGAATTCCAAGTCAGCCTGGGCTAGAGTGAGACCCTACCTCAAAGAGAAAAAAAGAAAAGAAAAAAAAAAGTAGCCTCATAACCAGTTTTCTTGGCTCTACTTACCTCTCCATTTCATTCTTTGTTCTACTTGCAGAAATCATCTCAAATAAATGCAGGTTTGCTCATATCAGTTATGCTTAAAAGCTATCAGCAAATAAGTTTTCTTCTCTTGAATTAAAATCCAAAAATATTATGTTGTGGGGTCTCTAGCTTGTTCCTTTTCTTTCTTTCTTTCTTTCTTCTTTTTTTTTTTTTTTTTTTTTTTTTTTTGCTTGTTCTGGGATCAAGCCCTGTATCTTATGCAAGCTAAGGAAGTGATGTATACTAAAATTCCAGCCCAGAGTAGAGCCCACTGTGTTGATCTTCCTACTTTATCCCCCCTGGTAGCTGTGATTTTAATCATGGGCCAACACGTCCAGCTAAATAGCTTCTTACTATGTAGACCAAGTTGCCTTTAAACATGTGGCGATGTCTTCCATGCTGGCGTTGTAGAACATTATAGGAGTGCACCTAGTCTCTGGTTACTGAGTACATGTTGTATGCTTAAATACATGAAGCCACTCAAACCTGTCCTCATGTAATGCAGGTTAAGATAAGGGATGCAGAAGTTAACTTGGACCTCTATTTTTTCTTTTTCCTCGAAGAAAAGCTCCTGAGTGGAGCTTAGAGGCATGAAATTGAGGCTGGTCAGTAAATAAAAACAACTTTTGGCATTTTTATTGAATATCAGGTGGCTATAGCTACTTGGGCTTACATCTGGGTCCTCTATTCTGTTCCACTGATCTACATATCTGTTTTTGTGCCAGTACCACGCTGTTTTTGTTACAATGGCTCTGTAGTATAGGTTAAAATCAGGTATGGTGATACCACCAGCCTTATTTTTGTTGCTCAGTATTATTTTAGATTTTGGAGGTTTTTTGTGATTCCAAATGAATGTTTGGGGAGGTTAGGGTTTTATTCTAACCAATGCTGACTCACTCTCTTTCTCAAGCTAGTCTCCAACTCACCAGGACCCTTCTACCTCTTCCTCCTATGTGCTGGGATTAAAGTCGTGTACCACCATATCTGCTTCTATATATATTTTTGACATTATCTGAAAAAATTAATGTGAATAATACTTTTTTTTAAAAAAGTGTTTTTGGTTTTTCAAGGTAGGGTTTTGCTTTAGCCCCGGTAGTCCCGGAATTCACTATGTAGTCTCAGGATAGCTGCTGCTTGCCTCTGTCTGGAGTGCTGAGATTAAAGGGGTGCATCACTGCACCCATCAAGAATACTACTTTATTTGTGCCAGATATACTACCTGACATATTAAAAGCACCTGAAGTTTGCTCTTAAAAGCCAGTCTGCCTCTAATACTTATTTTTACACTGATGTAAATACTTTTTATATATGTATGTCTATGATATACCTATGAATATTTGCTAAATCCTCATAAAGTTGTAAGATAATCAGGTTGGATAAATGGCTTAGTGGTTAAGGAACTTGCTAGTGAAGTTTTGAGGATCCATGTTGGACTATCCAGTTGCCATGTAAAAAGGTGAGGCAAGTGCAAGGTTGTACATGTCCACTAGGTGGCACAAATGTCTAGAATTAGATTTCTGTAGCTAAGGCTCAGGTGTGCCAATTCTCTCTCTCAAATTAAAAAATATTTTTTTTCCTATTATCCTAATGTGGAAATCACATCGGGTTGGTGATGCTATTTGTATATCAAATCATCTGATTATAATGTTGTTGAGATCTTTAAATTGACAAGTAATTGTATATTTGTTGTGTTTTGAATTAATTTCTGTGGGCTTTTTGGTTGTTCCCCCCTTCCTCCAAGGTAGGGTCTCCCTATATCCTAGACTGACCTTGGAATTGATTGTAGTCTCAGGCTAGCCTTGAACTCAGCAGCCCTCCTACTTCTGCCTCCCAAATGCTGGGATTAAAGGTGTGCACCATGTCCACCTTCTGTTTGTTTTCTGTCACAGTAGTCATATCATCGCTGACAAAGTTTTGTCCACTGTTTTATGCTTTTTTTTTTTTTTGGTATGTATGGTGTGGGTTTGTGTTTCTGTGTATGAGCACACGTGTAGTAGGTAAATAGACATGTGGTGAGGTGGGGATGGGGTCTTCATATTTCCTCTTTACCTTGTTTTTTGAGGCAGGGTCTCATTCCTTGAATTCACTGTCTCAGATTATGTAGGCAGGAAACACTAGGACTCCTCCTGTTCCTACCTCTCTAGCTCTGGGCTTTGAAACACACCACCATGTCCAGCTTTTTATGTGGTAGTGGGGATCAGGTCCTTAATGCTTTAAGCACTTCACCAACTGAGCCCCTTTGCATTTTTTAAATGTATTTATTTATTATTTATGGGGGGTAGAGGGAAAGAATGAATTATTTGTGAGGGGGGGAGAGGGAAAAAGAGTAGGGTCGGGCTGATATATTCTTTTTTAAAAAAAAAATTGGCACCTTTTATCCCAGCACTTGGGAGGCAGAGGTAGGAGGATGACCATGAGTTCCAGGCCAGTCTGAGACTATATAGTGAATTCCAGGTCAGCCTGGGCTAGAGCAAAATCCTACCACACATACACAAAAAAATTATTTGACAGAAAGAGGCCAATAGAATGAGTGGGCCAGGGCCTCTAGCCACTGTGAACAAATTCCAGAAGCATTTTCCACCTTGTATATCTGGCTCATATGGGTACTGGAGATCAAATTTGGGTCCTTAGGCTTCGCAGGCAAGTGTCTTAACCCTTAAGCCATTAATCCAGCCGTGTTACAGTATTTTCAAAATCTTTTCATTCTGAACTTAGTTTGTGTATATGCTTCTAATGAACTGCCCTGGAGTAGCCCTATTTAATTGTATATCTTTGGTCTTTTTTAAAATTTTATTTTAAAAAATGTTTCATGTATTTGCAAGCAGAAAGAAACACAAACACAGAGAAAGAGAGAGGGAGAAAGAAATAGGAAAAAAAGAAAGAGGAAGAGGGTTGTACCAGGTCCTGTATCCATAGCAAACAAACTCCAGGTGCATGTGCAACTCTGTGCATCTGGCTTTACATGGGCGTGGGGAATTGAACCAGGATCGTTAGGCTTTGTAGGCAAGCACTTCAAGTACTGAGCCATCTCTCCAGCCCACCACTTGCCTTCTTAAAACTATTCAACCGAGAGAAGATACTGCCACCAAGGGACTAGTGTGGTTGGGGTGATTATCACACATGAGGCTATGGCTCAACTTCTTCATAGGGAGCAGAGCACCTATACCTACCTTAGTGTTTCTGTGCTGGCACTAAAAGCATGCACCACCATGCCAAACTCTTTTGTATTTTTGTTAAATTAATTAATTAATTAATTTGTTGGTTTTTCGAGGTAGGGTTTCACTCTAGCTCAGGCTGACCTGGAATTTACTATGTAGTCTCAGGGTGGCCTCGAACTCAATACTCCTACCTCTGCCTCCCTAGTGCTGGGATTAAAGGCGTGCACCACCCACGCCTGGCCAATTTTATTTTTTTAAGACGTAAGGAAGACTTTATTAGAGTAAGAGAAGGAAAGAGGAGAAAATAGAGCGCTCTTGCCATGTGGAAGGTAGGAAGGAGTTGAGAGTGCATGTGTCCATGTGGCAACAGGGGCCTCTTCCTATCTGTGCCCAGATGGGCTTACCAATTGAGGACATGGGTGTTCAGGACAGATGAATAGCTGAAAGAAAGCTGGGTTATTGTTTTGTTTTTCGAGGTAGGGTCTTTATTTAGCCCAGGCTGACCTGGAATTCACTCTGTAATCTGAGGGTGGCCTTGAATTCACAGTGACCTTCCTACTTTGTGTCCTTAATGGTGGTATGAAAGTCATTTGCCCCCACTCCTGCCTTTTTTGTCTTTTGAGTCTGGGTTTTAGATCAGAGGATTACAAATCCTTAGTTATCAGTCTTTGCCTCCTACCTTGTTTGACACAAGTCCCTTTTTTTGGTTTACTGTTGCTTACATCAAGCTAATTGGTCCATGAGCCTCCAGAATTCATCATTATTGTAATAGTTAGGGTTTTTTTTTTGTTTTGTTTTTTGAGGTAGGGTCTCTAACTCAGACTGACTTGGATCTCACTCTGTAGTCAGTCCCAGGCTGGTCTCAAACTCACAATGATCTTCCTACCTTTCCCTCCAAAGGGCTGAGATTAAAGGTATGTGTCACCATGCCCAGCTGAGTTCATTAATTGTAGTTTTTTTTTTTAAATTTCTGCACATGTACACATATTAGGTTTTTTTAAATGACACAACTGAATGAACACATACACACACATCTTTACGTGGGTATTGGGACTTGAGCCCGAGCTAGCCAGTGGCTGTCTCCCCAGCCAGAGCTTTTTAAATCTTTACAATTACACATACTTGGATACCATATCTGGCTTTATGTGGAGTCTTGAGGAACCATAATCAGGTCATTAGGTTTGCAGTGCAAGCACTTATCCCCACTGAGCCATCTCTCCAGCCCTTCGTAACTCTTTTGTATAGTTACCGAGACTAACTTTTAGTAACTCCAGTAGTGATATTGTACTACCATTTTTTAAAAAATTTATTTATTTGAGAGAGACAGACAGAATAGGTGCACCAGGGCCTCCAGCCACACTGTAAACAAACTCCACTCATATACGCCACCTTGTGAATCTGGCTTATGTGGGTCCTGGGGAATCGAACCGAGGTCCTTTGGCTTTGTAGGCAAATGCCTTCATGGCTAAGCCATGCTTCCAGCCCTATACTATTAACATTTATTCTTTTTCTCTTGGTTTCATTTTGGGCACAATTCTAAAGCGTTTTAATCTGCTTATTTAACCATAAGTATTCCTCTCTTTTAAGTACATAGCTTTTATTGTGATATAAAAAACTGCAAAACAGAAAATATGTTGTGTTCTTTGGAATGAGGTTTGGAAATAAACATTACTAGATGCTTACTAAGAATCTTGAAAGCTTCTGATTTTGCTTGTGTCAACCTTTAACCTTTATCTTTCCTATTTATTTTTAGATTTTGGCTCTCTGTTTGACCTGGAGCATGACTTACCAGATGAACTAATCAACTCTACAGAATTGGGACTAACTAATGGTGGTGATATTAGTCAACTGCAGACAAGTCTTGGCATCGTACAAGATGCAGCTTCTAAACACAAACAGCTGTCAGAGTTGCTACGGTCTGGTAGTTCCCCTAACCTCAATATGGGGGTTGGTGGCCCAGGCCAAGTTATGGCCAGCCAGGCCCAACAGAACAGCCCTGGACTAGGTTTGATTAATAGCATGGTCAAAAGCCCAATGGCACAGACAGGCTTGACGTCTCCCAACATGGGAATGGGCACTGGTGGACCAAATCAGGGCCCCACACAGTCTGCAACAGGTATGATGAATAGTCCAGTGAATCAGCCTGCCATGGGAATGAACACAGGGATGAATGCTGGCATGAATCCTGGAATGTTGACTGCAGGCAATGGACAAGGGATAATGCCGAATCAAGTCATGAACGGTTCAATTGGAGCAGGCCGGGGCCGATCGAATATGCAGTACCCAAACCCAGGCATGGGAAATGCTGGAAACTTACTGACAGAGCCACTGCAGCAGGGCTCTCCTCAGATGGGAGGACAAACAGCATTGAGAGGCCCCCAGCCTCTTAAGGTGAGAGTTGTTTTGTACAGTCAGTATCCATTGAGGGAAGGCTTTGAGATCATATTTTGTGTGGTATATAAGTTTATATATGTGGGGACTCATTTGTGTATGCATGTTTGTGCAGTTGTGTGGAGGCCAGAAGTTGTCACTGGGTGTCTTCCTCAAATACTCTCAACCTAACTTTTTTTTTTTTTTTAATTTTTATTTATTTATTTGAGAGCGACAGACACAGATAGAGGGAGAGAGAGAGAATGGGCGCGCCAGGGCTTCCAGCCTCTGCAAACGAACTCCAGACGCGTGCGCCCCCTTGTGCATCTGGCTAACGTGGGACCTGGGGAACCGAGCCTCGAACCGGGGTCCTTAGGCTTCATAGGCAAGCGCTTAACCGCCAAGCCATCTCTCCAGCCCCTCAACCTAACTTTTTAAAAAAAAATTTGTTTATTTATTAGAGACACAGGGCCTTTGGCCACTGCACTGCAAATGAACTGAAATGTGCCACCATGTGCATCTGGCTTATGTGTGACCTAAAGAATCAAACCAGGGTCCATAGGTTTTGCAGAGAAGTCTCTCTCCAGTCCCCACCTCACTTAAAAAAAATTTTACTTGAGCAATAGCAATGCAGATAGAGAATGTGCATGCAAGGGCCTCTTATGCATCTGGCTTAGGTGGGTACTGAAGAATTAAACTTAGGTCCTTAGGTTTCTCAGGCAAATGGCTTAAGCCAATCTTTCCAGCCCTCCACCTTTTTTTGGGGGGGGTGGGCATCAAAGGCTCTCATTGAAGATGGAGCTTGACTAGACTGGATAGCAGATACTTTTATTGACTGGACCATCTCTTGAGTGTCTCTCAATTTTTTTCTTTTTGATTTTTTTCACAAATATTTTATTTTTATTTATTTATTTGAGAGAGAGACAGACAGAAAGAATGGGCATACCAGAGCCTCCAGCCACTGCAAACAAACTGCAGAGGTCTTCATCACCTTGTGCATCTGGTTATGTGGGACCTGGAGAATTGAACATGGGTCCTTAGGCTTTGCAGGCAAATGCCTTAACCACTCAACCATCTTTGTCAGCCCCTTGGTTTTTATTTTATTTTATTTTGAGGTAGACTCTAGTCCAGGCTGACTTGGAATTCACTATGTAGTCTTAGGGTGGGCTTGAACTCACAAGGATTCTCCTACTTCTGCCTCCTGAGTGCTGGGATTAAAGACATGCACCACCACACCTGAGTTTTTCTCTCTTGTGTTTTTGAGGTAGGGTCTCACTCTATCTCAGGCTGACATGGAATTCACTATTGAGTCTCAGCATGGCCTTGAACTCAAAGCATTACTCCTACTTTTGCCTCCTAAGTGCTGGCATTAAAGGCATATACCACCATGCTTGGCTCTTTTTTTTTTTTTTCCTCCTAAGGTATGGTCTTGCTCTAGCCCAGGCTGACCTGGAATTAGTCTCAGGCTGGCCTCAAACTAATAGCAGTCCATCTGCCCCAGCCTAGGATTAAAGGTGTGCATGACCATGCGCAGCTTTCATTTGTCTTTTTACTGTTCTGTATCTTAGTGTACCTATCTCATTGCTTCTACCAAGATAGATGACACACAAGTTTCTAGAGAGTCTGTGTCTCCACCTCTTATCATGCCATAGGTGGAATCCTGTGGGTCTGAGTCCAGGTCATGGTTGCAAAACAGGTCATTTACCATGGAGCCATCTCCTCTAGCCTCCATCTGTCTCATATGTGTGTGTTGGGGGAAACAAACAAGGATTTTATTGGGGGCAGGAGCTCAGTCCTTGGTGCCTGCCTTTCACAAGGCGGCCAGAACAGCTTCATGGATTCCCCACCCACTTTGTGTTGAACTTGAGCTCGCACGTATCCTTGGACATCTTGAGCAGCTCCGTGACAGCTCGTATGTCCAGGACAAACTTGGTGTGCTTGATCAGGTGGCTGTGCCTTAGGCTCTGTCTTGGTTTGCTCACATTCATCTTCAAATTTGGCTCTTGTTGAGGTCCTTGGCTAAGGGGCGACGCAGAGCCATGGCTGCTATGGCAGCTGAGGGGCAAAAGGACCCATCTCTTTTGTTTATTTGCAAGCGTAAGGAGATGGAAGAGAGATGGACATTATGGGCCTCCATCCTTTTCAAATGAACTCCAGATACATGTACCCCTTTGTGCATCTGGTTTTATTTTACATGCTACTGGGAAATTGAGCCCATCTCCAAGCCCAGACTTTTTATTGTTGTTGCTTTTTTAATTTTAGAGAGGGAGAATTGGCATGACAGGGCCTCAGTCACTGCAATCAAACTCCAGATGCTTGCACCACGTAGAGGGCTTTTGTGACCTTGCGCTTGTCTCACCCCTGTGCATCTAGCTAACATGGGATCTGGAGAATAGAACATGGGTTGGGTTCTTAGGCTTGATAGGCATACACTTTAAAACCACCAAGCCAACTCTCCAGCCCGGAATTTAACATTTTGAAAAACTATTTATTTTGGAGAGACACGAAGAAAGAATAGATATGCCAAGCCTCTAGTCATTGCAGATGAACTCTAATGCATGTGCCACTATGTTGTGCACCTGTCCTATGTGAGATGGTTCTGGGCAATTGAACCTGGATCCTTAGGCTGTGCAGGCAAGCACCTTAGCCATTAAGCCATTCTCCAACCCAAAATAAAAATTTATTTTTACAAACTCAGAAAAGAAAACAGGCATGGTGGTGCCTGCCTTTAATCCCAGCAGTCAGGAGGCAGAGGTAGGAGGATCGCTATGAGTTCAAGACCACCTTGAGACTACATAGTGAGTACCAGGTCAGCCTGGACTAGAGTGAGACCCTACCTTGAAAAACCAAAAGTAAACAAATAAAAGCAATGAAATGGGTCAGGGAGCTGACTTAGTGGAGAAAGCCCTTGATGCACAAGCTTGAATATCAGAGTTCAGATTCTCAGAAGTCACATGGCCAGATAGGCAAGAGAACATCTGTGTAATCCTAGTGCATTTGTGGCAAAGGGAAGCTAGTAGTCCAGCAGTGAGTAACACGACTTGACTCCCAACAAGGTAGAAAGTGAGGATCAATATCTGAGTGGTCCTTTGATCTCCATACGTGTATCACACAGACAACAAAACTAAAACAAAATTGGTGATTTTTTCAAATACTTTACTTATTCATTTGCATGGAAGAGAGAATGAATGAATGATTTGGGTAAACCAGGGCATCTACACTGCAAATAAACTCCTGAGATTACAGACAGGTATGTGCCACCATGTCTGGTTTGAGAGTCTTTGATTATTAAGTTTCAGGTCTTATTTTGTAGTTTTACATGGGGGGGGGGACCCCAACATCCTCTGCTGGTTATTTCCTATGCTTATGTTACCTGAATCCAGATTTATATCCAGATTTGATTTTAACTTAGTGCTTAAAGAAAACTCCTTGGAAACAAGGATGTACTTCTTAGTGGGAGATTGTGTGTTTAGCATGCACAAGACCCTGGAATCAATCCCGAACACTCCTCAAATACCCTAAATAAAACTGAGCTTTAGTCATTCAAATGAGCATTGGCTTTAGGATTAAATTTTCTGCCATTTCCTCCAAGGTAGGAGTATATGTTAATGTGATTTGGGGGGGGCGGAGGGGGTTAGTTGTGAAGTCCTGAAGTAAGAGTATGTATTGCACCTTTGTTTTAGAACTATAGTAGCATCAGTAAACAAGGATTTCCAACGTGGAATTCACTATGTAGTCTCAGGGTGGCCTTGACCTCTCAGAGATCCTCTTAACTCTTCCTCCAGAGTGCTGGGATTAAAGGCATATGCCACCATGCATGGCATGTTAATTTTTTAAAAAGGGAGGAAGAGGCAGGTAGAAAGAATGGGCTCGCAGGGCTTCTGGCCACTGACATGAACTCCAGACACATACACCACCTTCTATAACTACCTTACATAGGTACTGGGAACTCGAACTCCGGTTCTTAGGCTTTGCAGGCAAGCATTTTAACTGCTAATCCATCTCTCCCGCCAGGCCAGTTTTTTTTTTCAAGGCAGAATCTCACTCTAGCTCAGGTTGACCTGGAATACACTATGTAGTCTCAGGGTGGCCTTGAACTCATAGTGATCCTCCTATCTCTGCTTCCCGAGTGCTGGGCTTAAAAGCATGTGACAAAATGCCTAGTTAGTATTGTATCCCTTTGTCAGGCTGCTACCATTCAGTATATTTTGTGCTCTGCTTTTTACTTTGCTTATTTTTAGTTATTTTGCAATTTGACATCCAATCTTGATATAGTCCTGGGTACCCTCAAACTCATCCTTCTGTCTCAGCCTCCTGAGTTTGTCGTAGTTTCACATAATTGTGTGTTTGTTATTGTGCTTCCAAATGTTTTGCCTCAAAATAGCCTCTGTATATCATAGGTGTTTAATACATGTCAAGGCCATTTTTTTAGCAAAGAAAGAACAGTGCCCTGTGGGCCTTTCTTCTTTCCAGCTGCCCAGAACTGCCTGTGGCTTCCTGGTTCTTGGTCTTTCAGTTTAGGTGGAGGGCATCTGAGATGGTGAGTAATTGGACATTTTGAAAACGTTATCAGTAGAGAACAAAACAAAATGAAGTAACTGTAGTGTAGCAGAAATGTAACACAGTATATTTCTATCCTGTTTGTATTAGTTGGAGGAGTAGGAGAAAGGAAGGGTAGTGAGGAACATAGGAAGATGACAATCAGGGGTCCTTTTTCAGAGTAACTTAAATGGTGAGGAATAAATTACTACTAGCCAACGAGCAGTCATTGGGAGTTTATAAATTTGAGATCATAGTTTATTATACTGTGAGTTTAGAATTTTAGGAAATGTTAGGATTGACAGAACAATCGGGAACTGGTTGAAATTTGGTCACTTGTGGCAGGCTAAGCAGTGTCAATGCAGTCTTGAAACACCAGATCATATTGGGCTATGTATGAATAAAGACATGCTTACTAACAGGGACCAAGGCATTACAGATTGCTGCATTTATTTACTCAAGTAAGGAATTTGTTTATTTTAGCTTTTTGAGGTAGGGTCTTGCTACTAAACAAAGGGGTTTTTTTGTTGTTTGTTTGGGGTTTTTTTTGTTTGTTTTTCGAGGGAGGGTCTCACTAGTTCAGGCTGACCTGGAATTCACTATGTAGTCTCAGGGTGGCCTTGAACTCATGGTGATCCTCCTACCTCTGTCTCCCAAGTACTGGGATTAAAGGCGTGTGCCACCGCTCCCAGCTGCTTCTTTTTTTTTTTTTTTTTTTTTTGAGGTAGAGTTTCACTGTAGCTCAGGGTGACCTGGAATTAATTCACTCTGTAGTCTCAGCCTCGAACTCATGGCTATCCTTCCTGAGTAGTAGGATTAAAGGCCTGGTGGAATTTTGAACCATTTTGAACACTTGCTATTTCTAGTTGGAGTTGATTGTGGAAAGAGTGATTTCTAATGTTATATTTAGGACATGAAGTTGACCTAAGTTGTTTAAAATAAAAATAAAAATGCTTGCTTGCTTTTAGAGAGAATCTTATTAGGTTGCCTAGGCTAATATTGAATTTATCCTGTAGAGCCTTCTGAGTTAAGGGATTACAGGAGTGTAGCCAGGTATAGCCTGGTTATAATTATTTATGTAGTTAGATTAATGGAGAAATTTTTCACTAATAGATTTTTGTTTTTGTTTTGATTTTTCAAGGTAGGGTCTCACTTTAGTCCAGGCTGAGCTAGAATTCAGTATGTAGTCTCTGGGTGGCCTTGAACTCATGGCAGTCCTCCTACCTCTATCTGCAAAGTGCTGGGATTAAATAAAGGCATGCAGTAACATGCCCAGGTGTTCTTATTGTTGACAAGGTTTCCAGTAATTCTGACTGGCCTGGAACATATTGCAAACTATCTGTCTTAGCTGTAGTGCTGAGATTAAAGGTGTGCACCACCATGGCTGGGTTAACTTTTGTGTGTGTATGTGTGTGTGTATGGTTTTTGTATTACTACTATTATTGGTTTTAAAGGTAAGGTCGTGCTGTAACTCAGGTTACCCTAGAGTTCAGTATTTAGTCTCAGGGTGGCCTTGAGCTCACAATAATCAATCCCCCTACTTTGGCCTCCCAAGTTCTGGGATGAAAGGCATGTGCCACTACATCTGAAATTTTTTTTTTTTATTCTATTAATGTTTTTTTTAAGTAATCCAGGATGGGTCTTTAGATCTTGTTAAAAGCAGCCACGTCCATTGACTGCACTCAAAAGCAGTATTTGCTCCTCTAGCATATCCGTACCCACTTTATCATCTTCAACTACACACTGTATCTGAAGTTTTTTAATTCCATATCCCACTGGAACCAATTTCGAGGAGCCGCAGACCAAGCCATCTCTTGAATGCTTGTGACACATTCCTCTAATTTTGCCATGACACCTGACTTTTTTGTTTTTTTTTTAAATTTTTTATTTATTTGAGAGCAACAGACACAGAGAGAAAGACAGGTAGAGGGAGAGGGAGAGAATGGGCGCGCCAGGGCTTCCAGCCTCTGCAAACAAACTCCACACGCATGCGCCCTCTTGTGCATCTGGCTAATGTGGGACCTGGGGAACTGAGCCTCAAACCGGGGTCCTTAGGCTTCACAGGCAAGCGCTTAACCACTAAGCCATCTCTCCAGCCCATACCTGACTTTTTTTCAATATATGTTTTACTTATTTATATATATAGGCAGGAGCCTTAACTGCTGAACCATTTCTCCAACCTCCCTACCTCATAGCTATTTTTTTTCTTTATTGACAACTTACATAATTATAGACAATGAACCATGACAATCCTTTCCTTACTTTTCCCTTCCCAACTCCACTCCCCATCATATCCCCTTAACCTCTCAATCAAGTCTTTTATTTTATTTATTTATTTTTGTTTTTTGAGTTAGGGTTTCACTTCAGCTCAGGCTCACCTGGAATTCAGTATGTATGTAGTCCAGGGTGGCCTTGACCTCATGGCGATCCTTGTACCTCTGCCTCCCAAGTGCTGGGATTAAATGTGTGTGCCACCAAGCCTGGCTTTCTCTTTTATTTTGTAGTTATCATTTCCTCCTATGAAGATTGTTTTATGTAGGGTAGTACAAGGCATTGAGAGGCCATGGGCATCCAGGCCATTTTGTTTTTAGAAGAGGTCATTGTAAGGACACCTACCCTTCCTTTGGCTGTGTCCACCACTTCTTCCACCATGGACTCTGAGCCTTGGAAGGTGTGATAGAGATGTTTCAGTGCTGAGCATGTCTCTGTCACTTCTTCTTAGCACTGTGGTGCCTTCTGAGTCTTCCCAGAGGTCACTGCCATTTAAAAGAGAAGCTTCTTTAACCAAAATGAGAGTAGCATTAACATAGGGTTATGAACATTAAGGGAAGTGCTCCAGTTCAGTTAGAGAGATTGTTTTCCCCCATAACATACATGCCACTATTTCATCTATTAGCTTATTTGGATGGATGGCACAACTTAAGGCTTGCAGTGTCCACCGTTGTTTATCTCCACTGATGACTTCCTCTCTCACCCATGGAGCTGCATACAACCTTGCCTTTTCCAGCTTTCTGTCAGCTAGTCTTCATGGAGGAGGTTTTCAGCTCAGTTCCAGCAGGATTTCTCAGTGACCTTGTTGGAGCCCAAACATGTGGAGTCTTCAGCAGTAGGGACTTACTATCTATTACTGGCGGAAAACGCATAACTTTTTTTTGTTTTTGTTTTTCAAGGATTGGTCTCATTCTAGACCAGGCTGACCTGGAATTTACTATGTAGTCCCAAGGTGGCCTAGAACTCATGGTGATTCGCCTACCTCTGCCTCCCAGGTGCTGGCCTTTATTAAAGGTGTGCGCCACATTGCCCATCGAGCATGCTTTTAAAGTCAGTTTAGTTTCTAATATGAGCAGAGGATTTCTTTTAAGATTGGTGTAGAGAGTGCATCAAGAGCTGGGTATGGTGACTCATTCCTTTAATCCCAGTGCTAGAGAGAATGTTGCAGTTAGTAGGTTCAATTGCTGGCAGAAAACATCCGACCAAGAGCTGTTTGTGGGGGAAGGAAGGGACTTATTTTGCCTAACAGACTCAAGGGGAAGGTCCATGAGGGCAGGAGGAAACAGTGGCATAGACACAGGGTGGACATAACCTCCTGGCCAACATCACATGGACAACACGCAACACGCAACAGGAGAGTGCCAAACACTGGCAAGGGGAAGTGGCTATAGCACTCATAAACCTATCCCCAACAATTCACTGTCTCCAGGAGGCTTTAATTCCCAAGTTACCCTTGGTTAGGACCTATCTTTCAGAACACTTAAGTTTATGGGGGACACTTGAAACAAACAACCACACAGATAGAAGGGGGTCACTGTAAGTTTCAGGTCACCCTGAAACAACATTGAATTCCAGGTCAACCTGGGCCTAGAATAAGATCTTAATTCAAATCTTGCTGCCTCCCCCCTCCTTAAGAAAAAGTGATAGAAGAAAGGGGATAGTTATGTCTTAGTAATATGGGGAATGAAGTTTAACTTACATTTGTTTCTTACTTTTAGATGGGAATGATGAACAATCCCAATCCTTATGGTTCACCTTATACTCAGAATTCTGGACAGCCAATGGGAGCCAGTGGGTTAGGTCTTCAAATTCAAACAAAGACTGTACTACCAAATAGCTTATCTCCATTTGCAGTGGACAAGAAGGGAGTTTCTGGTGGAGGAATGCCCAGCATGGTAAGTACTTAGACTGACATTTGAACAGAAGAATTCTGTTATTCTTTGGTACCTTCTGTTGTGTTGTATAGAGGAGGCTAAAGATGCATGATGCTATTGGTATACCAAGTAACTTTCTCATAAATTACTAAGGCCAGGCTTGGTGGCACATGCCTTTAATCCCAGCACTCAGGAGGCAGAGGTAGGAGGATTGCCAAGAAGTTTGGGGCCACCCTTGAGACTAGTTAGTGAATTCCAGGTTAGCCTGGGTTAGAGGAAGAGCCTACCTCAGAAAAACAAAAACAAAAAATTAACCTAAGGCCCCATACATGCAGGGCAGACACTCTATACATTCAGTAACTACAGTTAGGTGTTTGTGACATTGGTATTATTTTTTTCGTTTCTGATAGGTTCTTTTGTAGTCCTGTAGCCCAGGCTGTCTTGGAACATCCTTTATACCCAAGAATGACCTTGTACTTGTTATTCTCTTGCTTCCAACTCCTAAGTGCTAGGTTACAGGCATGTGTGTCACAATACAGTTCCTTTTCTTTGAGAGTCAGGGTCTCATAAATATATTGGCCTCAGGCTCATCATTTACCTCTCAAATGCTATGATAAGAATATACCTTGTTATCATTGGTGTATTTCTCTGTACGTTGTATGGACTGTATTACTTGATAATGCTGTCCTTTCTTACATTTGAGCTTCGTAGTGGTAGATGACACCGTTTGTTCTTTGCCTCTTTTCCTCATTGAAAAATTGGGTCCAATAATAAGTTTCATTTGGAAATATTAAGGTCCCTATTTACCACACAGTGTAACATTGTTAAATGTATCTTTTTTGTGTTCTTCAGGGCCAACAGCCTCCCACACAGGTGCAACAGCAAGGCTTGGTGACTCCAGTTGGTCAGGGGATGGGTTCTGGAGCACATACTGCAGACCCAGAGAAGCGTAAGCTCATCCAGCAGCAGCTTGTTCTCCTCTTGCATGCTCACAAGTGCCAGCGACGGGAGCAGGCCAACGGGGAAGTGAGGCAGTGCAACCTGCCCCACTGTCGTACCATGAAAAATGTCTTAAATCATATGACACACTGCCAATCAGGCAAGTCTTGCCAAGGTGAGTAGCCCATAGGGTGTGTATTTAGTACCTTGGTTAGTGTGGATTGTGGTTGTATTAAGGCTGTATAGATGCTTAAAGTCATATGCATTAAATTTGTGTGATTGTTTTCTATATCTTTGGGGGAGAAGTCATGGAAACTGAACCAAGGCCTTGTACATGGAAAGCAATCATCCTAGCACTGAGATAGCCCATGTATCATTTATATACCTCAGTAAACTTCAAAGTAATATTTCTTTTTTGGTTGTTGTTGTCCATTTATTTATTTATTTATCTATTTATTTGAGAGCGACAGGCACAGAGAAAGAGGCAGATAGAGAAAATGGGACCTCCAAGGCCTCTAGCCACTGTAAACGAACTCCAGACGCATGCGCCCCCTTGTACATCTGGCTAATGTAGGTCCTGGGGAATCCAGCCTGGAACCGGGATTCTTAGGCTTCACAGGGCAATCGCTTAAGTGCTAAGCCTTCTCTCCAGCCCTCTTTTTAAATTTTTATTTTATTTTATTTTATTTATTTGAGCGAAGGAACAAAGCAGACACACACAGAGGAAGAGAGAATGGGCACTCCAGGGCCACCAGCCACTGCAAAGGAGCTCTGGACACATGCGCCACCTTGTGGATGTGGCTTACATGGGAATTAAACCGAGGTCCTTTGGCTTTGCAGGCAAACGACTTAACTGCTAAGCCATCTCTTTTTATTTCTTCTACTTTTTTTTTTTTTTTTTAAATCAAACTAGGGTCTCAATCTAGCCCAGGCTGTCCTGGAATTCACTGTGTAGTCTCAGGCTGGCCTTGAACTCAAAGCAATCCTACTACCTTTGCCTTCCAAGTTCTGTGATTAAAGGTGTCCACTACCATGCCCAGGAATATTTCATTTTCTGTATATAATGTAAGTTTATCAACCTTAGTGAAGGAGATATCAGATACATGTTTGAACACAGGGAGAGACTGCTGCACTGCACTTT